>NC_081347.1:15953993-16034253 GCF_029784015.1 Lycium ferocissimum
TGCCTAATCGAGCATGTCGTCAATTTCCGTCGTTCCTTCAAGGCGTAGGTACTACTTCGGCGGGCAAAGGATCCTAAGGAGTACCAAGAAAATGAAGGTTTGAAAGTTAGTCAACTAACAAGTACACTTAGTTCACGGAGGCAAGGATGTTGCATATGCGGCCCAAATTGACAGACTTACTCAACTCGGGCCCTCTCATATTCCCCCGTTTCCCGGGGATCTTGGTAGGTCACCCGAAGACGACGTAGGTCACAAGACCACGTAGTTCATGCTCTCGTTGATGAGGATAGTGGGAGGAGTCGGATCATGTCTGTCTAACACCCAACGTTGACTTTTTGATTCGTATACTTTTGGATTGTAATATTGCTATGTTTTCTTGGATATGTATATTTTTTTTGATCACTAAGTGTTTGAATGTAGAAAGTAGTTTATGGTTGTTTAACTTTACGATTTTTAAGTGTTTGAATGTAGTTTTAAGGATATTTAGAAGTACTTTAAATTGAAACTTGAGGTTGAATTTGATTTTAGAATGTGAAGTTTATGATGGTTGAATTTGATGAATTGGACGTCTTGATGAATTGCTTATGATTGTACACGTACTTTGATGAGTTGGACGTGTTGATGAATTGCATTGTTGATTTGGTTGATGAGTGTGATTGGCAGGTGGGTCAACTGTAAAAACGATTAAATGCGCAATATTTTTTTTCATTTTCGACCTCATGAGGTCGAAAATTTCGCATATTGATAATTTTCGACCTCAGAGGGTCGAAATTATACTCAGAAATTAGATTTTCGACTGCACGAGGTCGAAAATCTAGGCAACATTTTAAATTTCGACCGCATGAGGTCGAAATCTGGCAACAATATTGCTTAATTTCGACCTCATACGGTCGAAATTTTGATTTTTTTTTTTTTTTTTGAATCTTCATAAATTTTTCGACCAAAAGAGGTCGAAAAATTTAAATAATATTTGTGTAAAATTAATATTTTCCACCGCGTGCGGTCGAAATCTTTTATTAATATTTAAATAAAATAAATTTTTCGACCTCATGTGGTCGAAAAATTTATTTTCGTAATTTAGGTAGAAAATTTATTTCGACCGCGTGAGGTCGAAAATTTTCGACCACGTGAGGTCGAAAAAAATTTCACCCTAGCTGTTAGCGACCATGGCTTGCGGTCGATTTTTTGGTCGAAAATTGGCCTTTTTCGACCGCGTGAGGTCGAAAATTTTGGTCGATTTACACTGTTTTTTTAGTAGTGAAACATCTACAATAATAAATAAATAATATTTATATCGATATTTTGATTTTTGAAGACCTTTATTCACATTTGAATAGTGAATAAACTCTGGAAAAGAAAAGATTAATAAAATGTACTTGTATTATCCATAAATGGTGAAGACAAAATCTAATTTTAATTTATCTGTGATTTTTTGTACAATTACTCTAACTTAATGTTTCTATTTTTAGACACCAGAAATAAACATGATAACTAAATAAATTAAGATTTTCTCTCTTTTTTTTTTTGTTGTTGTTGTTGTTGAATGGTGATTTCGAGTTAATACTATAATAATAATTAAGTTTTTATAGATATTCAGTATATATATGTATGTCGTAAATTCACAAAAGATATCAATATGACAAAGATAAAATATGTTATGATTGACGGGGATGATAAAGTGACTTTCATGTCAAATAAAAAAGGAGAAAGGTCGATGACGATGATACAAGCAGTTTAGGTGTTACACGCAAAGAGCGAAGGGTTTGATCGAGGCAAAGCTAAGAAGACTAAAGATGTGTTGAAGGTGTAGCAACTCGACTCTTAATGTGCATAATTGTGACTAAAAATGTGATTTGAAGCTTTAAATAACCATTTAGGACTTGTTGGGATGGTCAGAGTTGAAATATGACGGCTTGAGGGTGTTTCGCCACATGTTGAATTATGTTAATGTTATAATCTTTTGTTGTTGTCTGGTGCATCGCGATCACGTAATGTAATCAGAAGGTTGACTGGTCAAGGAGATTTTATTCTCCGCGATTGCGATCCACTGATGTAATGCATGGACTGGGATCACGTAATGTAATGCATGAACTGGGTCGCAACCATAAAGAACAAGGGGAGAATTAACCAACTGGCCAACTATTCTTCACGAACGTGAGATCCTAACCACCACTGCAAAGGGTTTGATAGAGGTTGTGCTTTGCGATCGCGAGAAATTTTTACGCAATCACAAAGAAGGAAAAACTATATGTATGTATGTGTATATATATAAAATAGTGGCGAATTTTAGACCACATCAAGGTAATAATTCTCTATCATCCTAGGATGATTATACTCGACTTTAATAAAATGTTAACCATAAATTCATGAGATTTGGACTCCTAGATTGAGGAATTTTGACCTATTTTCTTAATTAGGTGAATCGGGGGTTTGACTTAGTAACCTTACTCAAAATCAAAAGTTGATTATTGAAATGGAAGAGTTGATCGGTAACCATGTAATTTATTTCGGATTTTAGCTAGGTTGATCGAGGGTTGACTTTGACTTTGACTTTTCCTAATACTATAATAATGGACCACCTAGCCTAATTTGAGTGTGTTATTTGATTTTTGCGTTGATCGAGGCAATTGAAAACCGTTTGGTTGGTGTTTTGGAGGGTCCGAAACCAAAATGACCTCAAAAAAAACCTTTTGAATCAAAATACCCCAACAAAAAAAAAAGTGACAAAAGTACCTTTAGCGCAGTAATTTACTACGCTAAAGCAGTTCACGGAGACGGAGCCGTTAATTCCTTTAGCGCAGTAAATTACTGCGCTAAAGGTACTTTTGTCACTTTTTTTTTTTTTTTGTTGGGGTATTTTGGTTCAAAAGGTTTTTTTTGAGGTCATTTTGGTTCCGGACTCGTGTTTTGGATGTCGCAAGATTGGGGGACTTATTGTTAGTGAGGTAAGTTAAGACTTTAACTACAAATTGTTTGCTTTTCCACAAGCATGATTTGAACTTGCATAATGGATTCAAATTACCTAGTTTGTTATGGGTGAGCTTGTACTAGGACATGTATATCATCTTAAGCTATTATTACCTTGATGATATGTCTCTGAGTTAAGGCATGATATTGTTGAATTATAAATGCATGAATCGAATTTGTTTTTAAAAAAAATTAATAATAGAATCCTAGTATTTTCGATATTGAAGCATAATATTTTACTTGACTTGCAATTCGTGCTAGAAACTTGTTTTGTTTGATGCCCTTCAAATGATGATGTCGTTTGGACTGTATGTTCTACTGATTTTAATTGATATTATCTGATTCTTGTATCGTATAGTTGGTTTAGACGTCCTACCAGCTAAGGCAAATGACTTTGTTAAGCCATCCTACCGGTTAACGCTAATGATTGGTTTCTCCATCCTACTAAGGCCTATTGGCTGACGCCTATTGTTGATCTAGTAGGTGCACATTTAGGGCCTAACACACTTGTGTGATTCATGGTTAAGATTGGTATGCATTAATTATTTTACTTGAAACCTGATTCATGGTGGAGATTGATATGCATTGATTTACTTGAAACCTATATCATTTGAATTATTACACATGTTCTGGTTATTTCCTGTATTGCTATATACGTTGCTTTGCTCCCAGTCATTATTTTAAAGATTTGCTCTGAGGGACAAGATAGAGGGGCAAGTCGAGAATTTTACTGGCCGTAATTCTCACTAGAAATTCTCTTATTGCTCTATATAGATCCTTATACTAGTAGTATCGCGGGACATATTTGATCTTGTATACGGTAAAAACCGGGTCAACTTGTGTCCGATGGGAACCGGAGTAAAAGATAGAGCCGAGGGGTCACGAACACATTCAACTCTGCTTCAACACCGAGGGTATTTTACCGGACACGGTAAATCCGAGCCTAAAGAGCACACTCAATATAGGTTCGGATAATCAGTTATGGAGCAGGCCAGGCGTCATCTAACCGTTCCGCCACTTGCGCTGACAACAGTACGGGTGTCAGACCGTACGAACGCAGCCTTATTCATTTTAGGGTTTTTCTAGAAAGGCTTTTTCTACATTGTACTAGGGCCCATCTACTATAGAGGGCTATCCCTTCCTTTTTGAGGTTAGCGTTTTACTATTCAACATATTGTAATCAGCAAAGTGGCATAAATATTTCCTCAAGTATTTTGGCTCGGTTAAAAGAAGCTTCTTCCAGACAGGACCAATTCGCAGCATTTGTCAACTCTTTTTCTCTAGTTTCCATTGCTATTATTTGCTAATACATATCATTACTTATTCGCTACTACCCTATATTATAATTAAATCTATCCACATATCCTATCCACCACTTACAAATTTAATTGTTATCCACTATTTGGGAGTAAACAATTTGGTGCCCACCGTGGGGCATAGGATAATAGTGGTGGTTTAATTTGCTACTTCCTTTTTCACTTGTTGTTTGAAAGTTTGCAGATTTGCAGAAAATACGTTCGAAATGGCAAACAGCGGTCACTCCGGGCATGTGAACAACAACGAGATAGTTGCTGAAAACGAAAACAACAGCGGGTTACGAAACCCACCTGCTGATCCAGCCGACCCAAATGCATTCAACTTAAGATAAGGCCTTAACCGGTAGAATACCGTCAACCAGGAGAATGCCGCCCTTCTAGCCACAGACCCTTTGAATAGCCATAACTCAATTACTTTGCCTCGGGCGCAAGCCCAGAAAGCACCGGATATACCGGATGAGATTAACTTACGTTTGATATTTGAAATGTTGCAGGACCAGGCGATTGCCATAGCTCAGCTCCAGAGCAAAGACAGCAAAGCAGCATCGGCAAAGCCAAAAGGGGCTACCGAACCAAGGCAAGAGGAGGCACGAATAGTCGAGAGCAATGGATCCGGGGCCGGTTCATCTACCGAGGTTTTGAAAATGCTCGAAACTTTGGCAAAACGGGTCGATTCAATGGAGAAAAGGGTGGAAACAATCAACTCTCGGGTGGACTAAATCCCAGGAGTGCCCTCGATCTTAAAAGGACCGGATTCAAAGAGATACATTCAAAGGCCCTTCCTTCCGAGTGCGGCCCCAAAGTTGATCCCGAAAAGGTTCAAGATGCCGGATATTCCAAAATATGATGGGACAACGGACCCACAGGAGCACGTGACCTCGTACACATGTTCCATAAAAGGCAATGATGTCGAGGAGGATGAAATAGAGTCGGTATTGCTGAAAAAGTTTGGTGAAACATTGTCCAAAGGGGCACTGACTTGGTACGACCATCTGCCCGAGCATTCCATCACTTCTTTTGAGATGCTCGCAGATGCGTTTATCAAAGCCCATGCCGGGGCCAAGAAGGTACAGGCCAGAAAGGCGGATATTTTTAGAATCACCCAAAGAGATAATGAGCTGCTACGAGAATTCGTGAATCGGTTCCAAAGGGAACGAATGGAACTTCCCCCGGTCCCGGAAGAGTGGGCGGCCCAAGCTTTCACTAAGGGACTCAATCCCCGAAGCTCAACTGCCTCGTTTAAATTAAAAGAGAACTTATTGGAGTACGAGGCAGTAACTTGGGCCGATGTCCATAACAGGTATGAGTCCAAGATTCGGGTAGAGGATGATCAGCTTGAACTTCACCCCGGTCCAATAAATGGAAATAAGAACTCTGAAAGGTCGAGGAAGAACTATGAACCGGAGACAAGGCCATCGAGGGATAGATATTGACCATACTCTCAACCGGAGAAATCCGACTTTAGGTCGGATAAGGGAAGAAGTGGCCCCAGCCATTTCTCAAGTAGAGGTGATAAGCGAGTTGATCGTGGGTCAAATAGCCGAGGGTTGCTATTGAGAGGTGACGCCGGTAGTTCAGCCAGCAATGGAGACATACCGAGGTTATCAGAGTATAACTTCAACATCAACACATTAAACCTTGTCTCGGCTATTAGACGTATCGCAGAAGCCAAGTGGCCAAGGCCGTTGAGATCCGATCCAGCTCAAAGGGATCCGAGCGTGATGTGTGAGTATCATGAGACTCATGGCCATAGAACTAAGGATTGTCGCCAATTAAGGGAAGAGGTGGCTCGGTTGTTAAAAAATGGTCACCTTCGAAAATTCCTGAGTGAGCGAGCCAAAAGCCACTATAAAGGAAGGGAAAATCACAAACAGGCCGAGCCCGTGGAGCCACATCACGTGATCAATATGATAATCGGAGGAACGGATGCGCCACGAGGGCCGATGATGAAAAGAACAAAGGTTTCGATTGTACGAGAAAAGCGGACCAGGGATTACATGCCCGAGGGGTCTATTTCCTTCAACGATGAGGATGCAGAAGGCATCATTCAACCGCACAATGATGCGTTGGTAATCTCTATTCTTATTTTTAAATCTCAAGTTAAACATATTTTGATTGACCTAGGTAGTTCAGCCAACATTATCCGATGGAGAGTGGTAGAACAACTGAAGTTGCTGGATCAAATCATTCCGGTAGCTCGGGTGCTCAGCGGATTCAATATAGTAAGTGAAACTACAAAGGGAGAAATTTATTTGTTGGTCAACATCGACAGGACCATACAACAGACTGTGTTCTATGTCATCGAGGGGGAGATAAAATATAATGCTTTACTCAGCAGACCGTGGATTCATAGCATGAGGGCGATACCATCGACATTGAAGTTCCCAACTCTAGAAGGGATAAAAACTGTCCGTGGTGAACAACCCGCAACAAGGGAGATGTTCGCGGTCGAAGAAACCCCCCTCGTTTTGAAGAAACCGGTTCAAAAGGCTAATGAACCAATCAAAGGCAAGGACACCAAATAACAATTAAAGAATGCGGGCTCGGATGAAGAGCAGAAGGAGATGAGCCCGAATTTCAAAGAGGATGATTTCGGTGTGCCCAGATCATTCATATTACCAGATGATTCGGATGCGACCAAATCTACCGTGGAGAAGTTGGAGAAGATCATCTTGTTCGTGTAATTACAGGATAGAAAGGTATACCTAGGTACGGGGTTAACCTCGGAGCTCAGGAACAAGTTAATTAAATTTCTTCAAGCTAATGCCGATTGTTTTGCGTGGTCCCATATAGCCATGACAGGTGTGCCACCGGAGTGACAACGCATAAGCTCAGCCTCGATAAGAAATTCACTCCGGTCATCCAAAAAAGAAGACCGATGGCCGAATCAAAACATGCCTTCGTTAAAGATGAGGTAACAAAGCTTTTAAAAATAGGCTCTATCTAGGAGGTTAAATATCCGGACTGGTTGGCCAATGTTATTGTTGTGCCGAAGAAAGGTAACAAATTTAGAATGTGCGTTGACTATAAAGATCTAAACAAAGCATTCCCGAAGGATTCATTCCCTATGCCTCACATCGATCGAATGATGATGCGACGGTTGATGTTAAGTTTCCTCGATGCCTACTTCGGGTACAACCAGATTCGGATGCACCCGGAGGATCAAGAGAAAACTTCTTTTATTACCCGATATGGGACTTATTGTTACAATGTCATGCCATTCGGATTAAAAAATGCTGGAGCAACTTATCAATGCCTAGTTAACCGAATGTTCGAAGAACAGATAGGTAAAATAATGGAGGTTTACATTGATGATATGTTAGTCAAGTCCCTGGAAACAGGGGACCATTTAAAACATTTGCAGGATACCTTCGATGTACTTCGCAAATACAACATGAAGCTGAACCCGAAGAAGTGTGCCTTCGGGCTCCGATCTGGCAAATTTTTGGGCTTTATGGTATCAAACCAAGGGATTGAAATTAGCCCGGACAAAATCAAACCATTGAGGACATTGAAGTGGTGAACAACGTGAAAGCAGTACAAAGGCTGCCCGGAAGGATAGCAGCTCTGAGCCGGTTCATCTCGAGGTCATCAGATAAAAGTCACCATTTCTTCTCTCTACTGAGGAAGAAGAATGACTTCGTTTGGACACCAGAATGTCAAAAGGCCTTGCAAGATTTGAAGTAATACTTGTCAAGCCCACCCTTACTGCACACGCTGAAGGCAGATGAACAACTATTCCTATATTTAGTAGTATCAGAGGTTGCGGTAAGTGGCATCTTGGTCAGAGAAGAAAGAGGTACGCAATTTCTAATCTATTATGTAAGTAGGACATTAGGGGATGCGGAAACCCGTTATCCGCACCTCGAAAAATTAGCTTTGGCATTGGTAAGTGCTTCGAGGAAGCTAAAACCTTACTTTCAATGTCACCCCATATGTGTAGTAACTACTTACCCGTTAAAAAATGTCATGCATAAACCGGAACTATCGGGTAGGTTGACCAAATGGGCCGTAGAAATTAGCGGTTATGATATCGAGTATAAGCCTAGAACGGCTATTAAATCTCAAATCTTAGCCGATTTTGTAGCAGACTTTACCCCCGCCATGATTCCCGAGGTAGAGAAAGAGCTCTTGTTAACTTCGGGAAAGGCTTCGGGTATCTGGACCCTATATACAGACGGGGCATCGAACCTAAAGGGGATCGGGTTGGGCATTGTTCTTAAGGCCCCTGCAGGTGACATTATTAGATAATCAATCAGAACTATAAAATTAACTAACAATGAAGCCGAGTATGAGGCTATGATTGTAGGTATGGAATTGGCTCGGAGTTTAGGGGCCGAAGTGATCGAAGCAAAGTGCGACTCCCTTCTGGTCGTGAACCAAGTCAATGGTGTCTTCGAGGTCAAGGATGAACGAATGCAAAGATACTTGGAAAAACTCAAGTAATATTGCATCGGTTTAAAGAATGGACCATGCAACATGTACCGAGGGAGCAGAACAACGAGGCAGATGCATTGGCCAACTTAGGCTCATCGGTTGAAGCGGAGGAGTTCAATTCTGGCACGGTCATCCAATTGATGAACTCGCCAGTGGAAAATGGTCACGCCGAGATAAATGCAATGGGTCTGACATGGGATTGGCGCAACAAATACATCGATTACTTGCGTGATGGAAAACTCCCAAATGATCCAAAAGAATCGAGGTCTCTTCGAACCAAAGCGGCCCGATTATGCTTGATCGACGATCAGTTATATCGCCGGTCTTTCTACGGACCTTTGGCTAAGTGCTTAGGACCCGGAGAAATGGATTATGTGATGAGGGAAGTCCACAAAGGAACCTGCGGTAACCACTCCGGTGCCGAAGCCTTGGTTCAGAAGATTATCAGAGCTGGGTATTACTGGAACCGAATGGAAGAGGACGTGAAAAACTTTGTCCCGAAATGTGATGGATGCCAAAAGCATGCACCAATGATACACCAACCGGGGGAGTTACTGCACCCGGTCCTGTCCCCTTGGCCGTTTATGAAATGGGGAATGGATATCGTCGGTCCTCTACTATGGGCCCCAGGTAAGGCTCGTTTTATCTTATTTATGACTGATTACTTTTCAAAATGGGTTGAAGCACAGACTTTTGAGAAAGTTAGAGAGAAGGAGGTTATTAACTTCATATGGGACCATATCGTTTGTCGGTTCGGCATCCCAGCCGAGATAACTTACGATAACGGTCGTCAGTTCATTGGCAATAAAGTTAATAACTTCCTCGAAGGTTTGAAGATCAAAAAGATTATGTCAACTCCGTATCACCCAAGTGCAAACGGACAGGCGGAATCAACGAATAAAACTATAATCCAAAATCTGAGGAAGCGGTTAGATTCGTCAAAACATAAATGGAAGGAATTTCTACCGGAGGTATTATGGGCCTATAGAATGACATCAAAATCAAGTACGGTAGAAACACCATTTTCCCTGTTCTACGGGGTCGAGGCCTTAATCCCCGTAGAAGTTAGTGAGCCAAGTCTAAGATTCTGGTATGCCACAAATGAGTCAAATGGAAAGGCTATGGCCGTAAGGCTTGACTTGACGGACGAATTACGCGAGAATGCGCTGGTCCGTTTAGCAACTCAAAAGTAGTGAATGGGAATATACTACAATCGAAGGACAAACCTTCGACATTTCCAAGTTGGGGACTTAGTGCTTCGGAAGATTACCCTACACACTAAGAACCCCGATGATGGAAAGTTGGGGCCGAACTGGGAAGGACCGTATAAGGTAACCAGAATAACTGGCAAAGGATCGTATCAGTTGGAAACCAGAGACGACCAACAGCTACATAACAACTAGAATGTGGAGCATTTGAAGAAATACTATTGCTAAGGTATGACCCACTAACCCTTTGGATTATTCTAAAAATTCTCACCTTTCTTTTTTACAGTGTCGTACAGAAATAAATTTCAAAGGTGTTAGAGTTAGGTCTGAAAACACGTGTTGCACTCTTTTTCTTAGCCCGATTTTGTCCCGAAGTGAGTTTTCCGGTAAGGTTTTTAACGAAGCAACAAGTACAACGTGTTACCCTATAAAGATGAGGCTAAGTGGTTATAAACTCGAAGACCGGCGAAAGTACCGGGGACTAGGATAATTGGCGTTCATCATTTTTTAAGTAGTGTTTCCCCGTTCATGCTTCACGACAAACACCAGGGACTACTATACCTCCACCAAGACCGAAGAGAAAAGCTCATCGAAGCAAAACAAGAAACGAAAGTTAGCGAAAACAATTTTTGTTTTTGTAGTTACTACCGAACCTTCTGTATTAGGTTTCAATGTAAGGGGCAAACGATCGAATGAATCGTGCCCAGATAGTGTTGCTACGGCACGAGCAGAAGGGATCGAATGAAATCCTTAGTTTTGTATGAGATAAATATTTGAGATATGAAGAGAAAAACTTTTGAAAAGTATGTTTTAAATACGCTCTTTTATTAATATAACCCTCGACTGGGGATTGTCGTCATAAAATCGACAAAGGCACAAAGGTTATAGTTAACCGAGCCCAATTCACTAAACTCAAACAGTCAGAAGAGGGTCAAATAATTAAAGACCTCGTCTTAAATGCCCAAAGTGGTTCGAAGACGTCTGAATTCACAAAGCATAAAAAGGCCCCGCAGGCAAACCATCTATAAGTCTTTGGCCAAGACGAAACCGAGCAAAATGAGGCCCATAACCAATGACTTAAGGTTGAATCGATTTTTTAAGAAAAACGGTTAAAAGTCTTAGGGTCAAATCTCAGCCATTCTTTACGAAGCAAACATTAATTCAAAGCATTATCGTAAAATGTGCCCGACTCAAAGATCAAAGAAAATACTCAAAGATCGTAAAATGTACACTTATGATTTTCATAGATCAAAAACAAAAACAAAAAGGCTCATACAGGCCCTATTTTACTCCGTCTGAGAGTCCTCAGAAACGATCTCTTCAGAGTCATCTTCGGAGCTATCCTCGAGAGCTTTCTTAGCCCTATCCTCGATCATCTTTGCATCGAGTATACGAGCCGGAATGTCTTCCATACCCCGTTGAACCTGCTCGAGTGTAATCCTCCGGGATTTCCACCTCTCATGTTCAACTAAAAGGGTAGAACGAGCCTCGGTGGCCTCGATGTCTTTACAAGCTTCCTCCAGGTCGGCCTGAGCTTTCTTTAATTTTTTTCTTTTAGCTCGGACTTCATGTCACTTAGAGTGACCCGAACCTCGTTGATAGATGCCAGTTCGGCCTGAAGAGCATCATTGGCTAAAACAGTGGCCTCGAGCTAATCCTTGAGCTCATCACTGATCCAGGCTTGTGTCTTGGCCTTTTCTTCGACTATCCTTAACTTCTCTTTCTCGGCGGCTTTCGGCTTCGAGTCCAACCCTTTCCTCCATTTTCGCGGATCGACCTTTAACGAATCAAGCCCTTCCCTTAATTGGGCGATAGTAGCTTTAAATTCACCAAGTTTGGTGGCAAAATCGGCATTCTCTCGGCTGAGATTTTTGTTATCCTCGTCCAGAAGCTTGTTCTTTTCGACTACATCGTCGAGTTGAGTTTTTAACTGCAGATTCTCCCTTTTTGCTGCTTCGAGCTCGGATTGGATAGTTAGGGGAGCAATGACCCGGCTCAGTTGATCCTCTTTTTCTTGCAAGAGAAGTTTGAACTTCTCCATCTCTCGACCTTAAGCATCTAACTGGGCCCGCAAGTCATCTATCAAGTGCTGGGCTCGGAGGAAGCCTTCATTCACAAGCACGACGCTCTGTAAAAGTGAAATAAATGAAAATAAAGAATCAACAAACGAAGATAAAGAATCATACATCAGATGCTTTAAAGATACGTAAGAATGCTTACCCGATTGCCGACATGCATACCCTCGTTCATAAGACATTGCCACGAGAGTCCTTCCATCTTCTTCTTGTCCAAATCTAAAACAAGAGGTCTTAGATAACTGGCAACCCCCACGGGGCGAGATAAAAAGCTGCAGTCCTCAGGGACGGTGACCATGGTCGACCTTGTCCTCCTCGGCTCTACACTCGGGGCCGGAAAAATATCTACAAGTCTAGATCTCGAACCTAACTCAGTGAACTAGCTGTCAATCCTCGTTGCTCGAGAAATAAGGAGATAGCCAAACCCCGAGGCTTCCGCTGTTGCATGAGGGGTATTGGCGAACATATCATCAAGGTTCTCCTATTCCGAAGAAGGAGCAAGAGGAGAAGTCGGAGTTGTATCAGCCATTGATGGTATCTCGGCCGTAGTAGCTGGTTCGCTGCTTGGGGGTAGGCCGGTAGCCGTTGTTGTTTCGACCCTTCGAGTTGTTTCAACCCTTTGAGCCATTTCGGCCCCCGAAGTTAGGCCGACCCTTCTAGGTTTTTTTACTAAGGGCACCATCTCGGGTGAAGTGTCACCTATAATATCAATAAAATCAACGGACCTTAGTGGAATCGGATATTAGCGGGAAAGGAACCTCAGCCTCCCCACCTGTGATTGAGGTCAGAAGATCAGCTGCGATATTTTTCTCCGAGACCCCCACTGAAGCTGTCTTGATATTGGTAGCAATAGCAACGGAAGGTCCTGATATGACACTTGCGATGCAAACATCGTCTTTGGCTTCGTCCCTCAGGCCTTGAATGTCAGACGAGCTTGCAGTAACCTTCGAACTTTTCTTCCTTTTCTGACCCTTGGACGCGGTCTTTTTTCTTTTCTTTTCAGCCATGGCGATGAGCCGGGCCGATCTTGATATATCAAAATCTGAGCCCGGTGTAGCGGGCTCGTCCGCTGGTACGGGCCGTGGGGTTGCAAAACCTTTGCCCAAACCTGGTTTGTTGAAGGGTTAAATCGGAGTAAAATGATATGAAAAGGAATGATAAAAAATTAGGGGAAAGAAGAGGATAGCGTGGTTCTGAGCTATCCACCGGTCACGAGATAAAACCGCCCATGTCCGATCATCATACGAATGCTGGCAGATAATTTTTTTCGATCCACTCAGCGAAGCCCGAAATTACATCGGGGATCCAGGCTTTAGCTGTAACATTGGAAAAAACGTTAGAAAAAGAAAAAATGCTCGAGGATACATAAAGGAGACAAGTAAACAAACTTACATTTGTCATTCTACTTTTTGTGGAAAGGAATGTATTCGGCCGGTATAATATCTTTAGTCCTAACACGGACAAAACGTTCGTGCAAACCCCGATACCTGTTCTCATTGATACTGGAAAGGATTTGATTTTTTTCTCGTTTTGAGACTTTTATAACACCTCCACGAAAGATCCTCGGACAATATAGTCGAATAAAATGGGCCAAAGTAAAATCGATTTTGGCATTATTAGCCAAAAGACGAATGTAGGCCGCGATCCTCCAAATATTCCCACCTATCTGAGCGAGGCATACTTTGTACGTCCGGCACATTTCAAGGATCACCGGGTCTATTGGAGGGTTGAGCTTGAGGGTGAAAGGGTACGTATAAACGTACGAAAACCCTTCCTTAAAGTCGGTGATCGATTCATCATCACTGGGGCAAAAACGTCTATGGGGTGGTTATCCCAGCCACATTCGGACTAGACTCGGGAAAGGTGCCTCTCTTTGATCGACGAGGGATAACATCTCACATCGAAACCCCGATTGGAAGTCTGTACGGCTTTTTCAACAGCGAGTTCATGATTAAAGTTGAACTTCGACGGTATTATGCCTTGGCCGTTGGTTCGAATGGGGTGGCTTGTGTTTTGTCCCCAGGATTGGCAATGGGTCGGCATTTTAGAAGAAACCCAGAGAACATTCGATGAAGAGTCGCATATTCGTTGCCATTTGGAAGTTTAAATAATCAAAGTATGAAGATATGAAGATCTATGTTGAAGGTATGAAGATTTGAAGGCTAAAAATATGAAGATATGAAGATCTGGAGATGAACAAATGGAGTTAGGAAAGATTTAAGAAGATTTTCTAGGAAATGAAGGAGGTTTTGGGATACCGGATGAATTTCTCTAAGCAACTTTTTGAAATTATGGAATTCCGAAGCAAAGAAAACTAGGAACAGAGCAGAACGAGTGACGATCATGAGACGGAGCATGAAAAGAAGGGAGTAAAAAGTGAAAAGTAAACAAATGGGATCACTGTAACTCCCTTATATAGATAAAAATCCATGATGGTTACCGAAGCTATCCAACCAGGAGAGGGCACGTGTCCGGAATTTAAAGAGACGTGACATGAAGAGACGTGAACCTGAGGCGGTTACCGAAGCTGGCCAATTAAAGGGCGACACATGTCCGAAGTCAGAAGGACGTGACATGAAGAGACGTTTCTTTTCCCGCTTATTTTCGAAGTAAAAGTAAACTTATTGGAGAAGTCACCGGGGCAGTTTTTCCACTTTCGATCACCTCGGTGAAACTTTGATCCGGAAAGTGTGGGGACTATCTATATATGGTAAAAATCGAATCAACTTGTGTCCGGTCTGAACCGGGGTAAAAGATAAAGCCATCCAATATGAGATCAAGGGAGAGTAAGGTCGTGGTCACTGGCAGAGACGTAAACCGAGGGGTCGTGAGTATATTCGATTCTGCATCAACACCAAGGGTATTCTAATAAGCACGGAAAACCCGGGCCTAAAGAGCATGTTCGACATAGGTTCGGATAATCAGTCATGGGGCGAGCCACGCGTCAGCTGACCATTCCGCCACTTGCGTTGACAACAGTACTAGTGTCAGACCACACGAAAGCAGCCTTATCCATTTTAGGGTCTTTCTAGAAGGACTTTTCCTGCATTGTACTAGGGCTCATTTGCTGTTAGCTATAAATAGAGGGCTACCCTTTCCTTTTTGAGGTTAGCTTTTCACTATTCTACATATTGTAATCAGCAAAGTGGCAGAAGAATTTTCTTAAGTATTTTGGCTCGGTTGAAGGAAGCATCCTCCAGACCGGACCAGTTCACAGCATTTATCAACTTGTCTTCTCTAGTTCTCATTACTATTGTTTGCTAATATATACCACTACTTGTTACTGTCTTATATTATAAATTAAATCTAACCACATATTCTACCAAGCACTTACAAATTTAATTGTAATCCACTATTTGGGGGTAAACAGACTAATCTAATAATCTTTCCATTACAATTTAATTGCCTTATTTTATTCGTTTTTCCCATTATCTTGAGAATTGTTCCACTCTTCATAAAAAAATTCGTACACTTTTTTTTGGTGAAACAGTTGAGGAACAATCAACTTTTCAATTTTAAAAACGTTATTTTTATGTATAATTTGAACTCTTCTATTGTTTGGCACAACCAAGATTCAATATCTACCTTAATATCCATAATTGTCCGAGGTAGACCGCTTAAATTAGAACAAATATATATAGAGGAGATGTGAGGCAGTATTCATGTAAGAACAAAGCTATCCGATAATTTAGTACGTTAATTCGTAGCATATTATCATATTATGTCATCCCAAGATTGAGCGAAATTTTCACAATTAATCCTACGTGCTTTTGATCTTTCTGGAATATTTTAAAGAAAAAGAAGTTCTCCCTAATTTTAAGCTAGAATACATTTTTCAGCTCGTGATTCCAGTTGGACAAATAAATCACATGCATCTTTATAGTTATCCAAATTTCAAGAATAATTTGGATTGGATACACAATCTTTTCCACTTTTGGGTATATATAACTATAAATACTACATGCAGTCAAGTTTCTTGCTATTTAAGTTTATATATATCTACTCTTTCCGAAAGCTTTAGTTCAAGTACTTCTATCTTTTAAAACCATCTGATATCCAAAGTCCAGTGCCTCGACTAATTAGAATTTGCCACTTTACTTTTGTTTCAAGTTATTTCGCTCGACTTCTCAAGAAAATTTATCAACTTTAGATAATGGATACAGTGATGAAATTGGGAGCAGAAAGCCCAATTGTGATATTCAGCAAGAACACTTGTTGCATATCTTACAGATTCGAAACCCTAATCCGAGATTTTGGAGCAAATCCAACAATTTACAAGCTTGATGAAGTTCCAAATGGAAAGAAAATAGAGAGAGCTTTGCTTCAAATGGGATGCACGCCAAGTACACCAACTACATTCATTGGGAGGAACTTGTAGGTGGATCTAATGAAGTCATAAGTCTCAACATTAGGGGAAAGCTAAAAGAATTGCTCATCAAAGCTAATGCTATATGGATATGATGTAGCGTTAGAGGTATTGAGTCTCCAAAATCTCAGACGGATCTAGAATCTAGGTATAATAGATTCAAACTTTTAAGTTTTTAATGTTGAATCCTTTTCACTTTTGAAATTAGTATAGAACCTTAATAATTGAGGAAATGTTAATATATTTCCACATGCATTTCATGGCGAAAATATTAAGTTCACTTGAATCCATTGAACAAGGCTGCATCGGTGTCTGTCTAAAGTTTTGTGATATGTAATACGTTAGTCAATTAAAACTTGTCATAATTTTAGTCCTCAAGTAAGTTTTGTAAGCTATTGTTTTGTATGTTCATGTCTTCGTTGTAGTAAATGATGGTAGTAGTGGTTTCAGTCATGATCATAAATATATAAAATAATCATAAGATATGCATCACATACGATTGTAAGGACTTGTTTAATTGATGCAGTGTTCTCCAAAAATGAAATGAATAATAATACCATATAATTCCAATTTGTACAATACATTGAAGACTAACAAAATTTCATTTAACTACTCCTGTTTTCTTGCGTATAGCTACCAAAGAAAAAAAAAAGTTACACTTAATTTGACCAAAAAAATATTTGCTATGTAGACAAGTTTAGACTACTTATATAAGTTAATACTGCTTAAAAGTTTTTTGTTCATATAGATACTTATATTAGTAATAATTATGCATCATAACAAAAGCTAAGTCAATGCGGACTATATGAGTAATAATGTGATAGTTACACTTAGACTACTATTACAATCTGTAGAAAATCACAAGATATTGAGGATAAGATGAATGAATTAATCATGTACTTTCTCAAGCTTACGGTACATATTTTAGTTGTATCTATACAACAAGTTACAAATTGCTTTACCATGTTAAACTAGAGTTTTACAATGAGTTGAACTATTACATAGATAAGGATAAAAACTCTATCTACCTAATCAAGATAGACACATCCTGTGTGTTACTTAGTCAGTGTCACAGTCTTGATCAAATTCTGTAACACTTCCCCTCAAGCTAGTGAGGGATGACGGTACCAGACCTAACTTGCTCAGAAATCTTGCAAATAGCTGTTTAGTCAGTGCCTTCGTATGAATGTCACCTAGCTGGTCCTTTGATCTAACAAACTCTGACAAGTTGTCCACTAGCGACCTTTACCCTTACAAAATGATTGTCCATCTCAACATGTTTTCTTCTGGCATACATCACTGGATAGACATTTGTAATGCACAAATTATCATAGAACAACGTAGGTGAAACCTTTAGAAAAAGCCTAATGTAATTGAAAATATATGTTATCCATGTCATTTCAGTTGTTGTTGAGGCTAGTGCTTTATACTTAGCCTCAACACTAGATCGTTCTAATGTATTCTATTTCTTGGATATCAAGATATACAGTTTGCTCCAAGGTAGATATTGTTGCCTGTACTATATCTTCTAGTCATAGAACATCCCCCCCCCCTTTTGTGCCCCACGCCCCCGCCCCCAATCTGCATCTGAGAAACCATCTGATCTGATTGGTGAGTGAGACAAAATTCTTAATGCAAATTGAATTGTGCACTTCAAATATCTAAGGATCATTTTAATAGATTGATAACGAGCATTATTTGGACTTTGCATGAATTGGCTCGTCAAATTCACTACATGAGTTATGTCTGATCTTGTGAGTGCTTAGTATTGTACGTGGAAAACAATACTTCTATATAGTGAAGTATCCATTGGATTACCTGCAGTATCCAATAAACCATGCTTTTGTGCTAATGTAGTCTAAGTGTGATAGTTACATTGACTAGTTGATATGAGTAATAATGTGATAGTTACACTTACACTATGGAGTGGTGCATCTGATTGCACATAAGACAGCGTATAATTTTCAAATATCACATGTCTGGAGACAAACACCCTTCTAGTTGAGGGTTAATAACATTTATAGCATGTATGTAGATTGGTGTGTGAAATGAACACAAAAGGAAAAATATTTGGAGAAAATTTAGTTCTGTCTTTCAGATAAGGGAAGCATTTGCATCCAAACACGTTCAAATTGTTGTAATATGGATGTTCATCATATAGTTAAAAATGGAGATTCCATATTTAAAACTGAGGAACACAATCTATTGATTAGGAACATTACATTCAAGAAGGCTTCAACCCAAAGAAATGAAGGCAATTTGGCATGAAATAATAACGTTAGACCTGTTTATACTATGTGCATGTATTCCATTTCGGAGACTTCATTCTACGTAGGTGTTTTGGGAATGAAATGTCACTAACAATTCCATAGTTATCTAGGTGCTTAACAAACCCAGTTTAGTGACCTCCTCTATCACACTTAAGAATCTCAATAGTCTTTGTGAATTATTTCTCAATCATCTTTTAAAAATTAATAAAGACTTCATAGAAGTTAGATTTTCTTTTTAGTGAATTAAACCAAGTGTATCTTGTATAGTCATAAACATATATCACATAGTATCTTTCATGACCCAAAATCCCATTTATGTCGTGAGGGCACCTACCCTTACTCGTAGGCGAACCCCAACCCGCAACAATAGAAACTTAAGTAAATGAGGAAATTAAAGGAACTCCCAAAGTACTGAAATAGTCTTAATAACTTGCTGAAAATATATCTAAGACAACATACCCCAAAACCTGGAAGTTACAAGTACAAGAGCTTTCTAGAATAGGATTACAAGTCTTAAAGCTAATACAACACTGTCTGAAATAAGGAAGACAAAAAATAACGATAGAGAGGAATCCAGTGCTGGGAAGACATCAACAGCTCACCCTAGACTCCAAGATAGTGCTCTCAAACAGTCACTGAACCAAGATACTCAACCCATGCCCAGATCTCTACCTGCACACAAAAGGTGTAGGAAGTGTAGATGAGTACGGGAAGCACATGTACCCGGCAACATCGTTGACCGACCCTAAACTTTAGCGATGGCGAGGGTTGATACTTCCGATACTTTTCTTCTTGCTTAGTTAGTTAAATTATACAGGTTATAAGAGATTCAACCACTAAAGTAAAGATTCTACCACTGAAGTAAGTCATAAAGTCCATTACTTTCCAAGGATCATCATAAAGTTTGTAACTTTACTTCAACTAGAACAAGTATAGCCATAAGTTCCAACCTTTATCTAAATCAGGCATCTAAACCCACAAAGATTCCACCTTTTCATCAATTTAAGTCAGTTACTTACAAAGATCCAACCTTTACACTATTTAAGACATTACACTAGCAAAGGTTCAGTCTTTCCATACCTTAAAACAAATAAGCCTTAAAGATCTTATCTTCATATCATCCAAGACACATATGACATGAAAACACATCAATAAGTATAAATGATGTGCAATGTCAATGAAATGTATGCTATGTAATGGACATATGCAACCGGTATACACACTCTCTTGTAGTAGATTTCACATGACCCATGGGGAACTCATAAGGTCCATATACCCACCTGGAATCAATTCCCGTTGGGTCCCAGCTCTTGGTTGTAATATCATCGTCATCACTCATTCCATGTACCATATCCAGTATTACGCCCTCAAGGCCCCTTTCCTGTTTCTCATCAAATTAATGCCAATAATATCATGACTGTATGAAATGAATATGCGTACACCATGCGAATACATCATAACAAGTCAATATCGATCATGCATGTCTTATTCATAGTTTCAAGACGAGGTGTAGAGTGATGAATGCAACTCAAATCAATATTTATAAATACTCAATAGATCATGACTATCATAGCCTAAATAAACAACAACCATACCAACCTATAATCTCTATCAAAATTCATAATTAGTTCATGTTTTAGTTACCCATATAGATACACAGGTACCCGTACAAGTGCTCGTCACCTCACAAGTACGGGAATCTTAATTTCCTATTACGCCCCTTAATTAGATTAACCAACACATAACACTATGTAAAGGCTCTAGTATGACTCAACTTTCCTGAATCCGAAGTCGAAGAGTCACTACATGGGCTTTCCCTTCCTCTGAGACTCCAAATGAGCCCACTCTACTCAAATATGGTATTTACATGAGAATAAGAGTCTAATGATACCCATAAAGTCATATAAAGAATTAGGGTCTAAAAAGTCAACCTAAAACCCTGTCCCAAACCCAATGGTCAAAACGGTAATTTATTGCGAAAATGGTTTCATCACGGTCAAAATAATATTCAACGCGGTCATACGAATCCAACAATACCCATATTGCTAAGGTTTAGTCCAGAACCTAAAATAAACCAAAAAAGACAACCCTGAGCAAACTGGAATTTAAGCCTAAATTCATCTTACCCATAAAGCATATAGTCCATATCCTAAAATCATCAAGTTCTAAGCCCAATTGAACCTTCAATTTCACTATTTTTTAGTTAATCCCAAAGAAAATGAGAAACCCTTATTTACTATTAAGAAATCATGGAAAGAATCATGGATTAATGGAAGGAATTGTTAATACTAGTATAGATTGAGATTAGGAACATATCCTAATGATAATTCTTGAAGAAATCCCTTGATAATACCCAAAACTGAGTTCCTTAGCTCCTAAAATGTGTTTGGAAATGATGAGATTCGAATTAGGGAAAAATTCATAAAACCTACAGGTCTACCGCAAATGCGGCGAAAGACGCAAAAGCGACCAGATACCCGCAAATGCGGCAAACCCCCAACCCTACTCAACCCTGCAAATGCGGCAAGAACCCCACAAATGTGGCCACCGCAGTTGCGGTCAAAACGCCCCAAATGCAATAACATCAGAAACCAAAAAAAAAATAAAACCCCAAACTTTCAATCCAATCCCCGAAACTCATTCGGAACCCCACGAATAAAAGCCAAATATGTATTTCTATCATAAACCACGCTTCACTCGCGCACTCAGAATTCCCAAAGAGGTCGTCTAGGCCCGGTACTGACCGTGGTCAACCCCAAAACATAAGAATGTCAAAAATCCAACCAAAGACTCAAGGCAAATCCGAACACCTTGGGACCAGAACCAAGGGCTCGACTAAGTCATAAATTAAATTCCAGACCTAATGGAATCGATAAAACTTCAAAAATGATGCATTTACCCTCGATATTGACTTCGGTCAGCCATCTCCATTTCATTAACTTAGAAAACTCAAAAATCACAAATATCATTGCCTCGGGAACCGTACCATCCATCCCCACAAGTCATGAACATCGAAACAGCAGTACAGGAAGGGTATTTTGGGGAAATTCTAGGTGAAAGGCTCAAAACAACTTAGCGAGTCGTTACATCAGATTCCACTAAAAGTAGTGTTCGTTCTCGAACTGTAAAAGATAGGAAGATACCTGGATTCTCAAATAGTTGGGGATATCTAGACTGCATATCAGACTCGATCTCCCAAGTCGCTTCCTCAACTGGGCGATGCCTCTATTTCACTTTCACCGAAGCTATTTCTTTCGATCTCAACTTTCGAACCTATTTGTCCAGAATAGCTATCGGCTCCTTCTCAAAAGTCATTTTTTGATCATGCAACACCAAATCCCACCGAATCACATAAGAACCATCCGAATGGTACTTCTTCAAAGATCGAAACATGGAAAACTGGGTAAACACTCGAAAGATCCGGAGATAATGCTAACTCATAAGCCAGCTCACCAATACGCTGAACTATCTCGAAAGGGCCACTAAACCTCGGACTCAACTTTCCTTTCTTCCTAAACCTCATCACACCCTTCATGGGTGAAACCTTCAACATAACTCGCTCCCTAACCATGAACTCTAAATCGCTAACCTTACGGTCCGCGTAACTCTTTTGTCTACTATGTGCCGTGAGAAGTCTTTTTCGAATGACCCAAATATATCCATAATGACCCAAATAAAAGTTGTACTAAGCTCCACTCTAGTACCCAACTCCTTCTGCATAGACCTCTAGAAATGCTACGTAAGTTGAGTAACTCGATCCAAAATGATAGAGATGAACACCCTACAAAAATAAACTATCTCTCAAATATAGATCTTAGCCAACCTTTTTAAATTGTAAATGGTCTACACTGGAATGAATGGGAAGACTTGGTCAATATGTCCATAATGACCCAAATAGCATCAAACTTACCCAAAGTACGTGGCAATCCTACCACAAAATTTGTAGCAATCCGCTCCCACTTCCACTCTAGTATGGGCATCCTCTGAATCACACCACCAGGCTTTTGGTGCTCATACTTCACTTGTTGATAATTCAAACACCAAGATACGAACTCCACTATGTCCCTTTTCATCCGACACCACCAATAATATTACTTCAAGTCATGATACCTCTTTGTAGCCCCTGGATGAATAAAATACTTCGAACAATGAGCCTCATCTATGATCAATCTAGTCAAATCTCCCACTCTCGGGACACAAATCCGGCCCTTGATCCTAAAAAACTCCATCACCATAAAGAATAGCTTCCTTAGCCTCACTTTGTAACACATTGTCCCGAATTTTTCACAACTTCACATCCTCAAACTGTTGGGCTCGAATCTGCTCCAAAAAGGAAGACTGCATATCCACACAAGTCATGAGTGGGGTAGTTCTTCTCATGTGCATTCAACTTCCTCGAAGCATAAGCTATCCCTTTCCCTTTTTACATCAACACACAACCAATACCTACACCAGAAGCATCACAATAGACAGTAAAGCTCTCTCTTTCGAAAGGTAACATCAAAATCGGAGCGATAGTCAACAAAGTCTTGAGCTTTTGGAAGTTCGCCTCACACTCATCAAACCACAGAAATGCCTATTCCTTCTAAGTCAATCTAGTCAACAGGGATGCAATGAATGAGAATCCCTTTAGAAAAAGAAAAAAAACCCTGTGAGGCTTACAAAGCTCCGAACCTCAGTGATCGAAGTAGGTTTAACCCAATCTCGACCGTCTCAATCTTCTTAGGATCTACCATAGTACTATCCGTAGTCACCACATGACCCAAGAATGCCACCGAACAAATCCAAAACTCACACTTCGAGAACTTAGCATAAAGCTTCTTCTCCTTCAAAACCCCAAGCACAATCCTCAAGTGCTGCTCGTGCTCCTTTAAAACCCCAAGCACAATTCTCAAGTGCTGCTCGTGCTCCTCGAGAGTATATCGAGATGTCATCGATAAAGACAATCACAAAAGAATTCAAATAAGGCCTGAATACTCAATTCATAAACTCCATAAAGGTTGCAGGAGCATTAGTCAACCCAAAAGACATCACCAAGAACTCCTAATAGCTATGTGACATTTGAAAAATAGTCTTAGAGATATCCTCAGCCCTAATCTTCAACTGGTGATAGTTAGATCTAAAATCAATCTTGGAAAAAATCGAAGCACTTTGAAGCTAGTCAAACAAATCATCAATGGGCGAAATTGGATACTTGTTCTTGATAGTCACCTTGTTCAACTGCCTATAATCATTACACATTCGCATAAATTCATCATTCTTCTTCACGAACAACACGGGAGCAACCCATGGAGAAATACTAGACTGACTGAACCCCCTGATCAATAAGTCCTACAACTATTCCTTCAACTCCTTCAATTCGGCTGGTGCCATCTGATATAGGGGATAGAAATGGGCTAGGCGCCTAGTTCCAAATCGCTGCAGAAGTCAATTCACGATGGGTGGAACACCTGGAATGTCTGTAGAGAACACCTTTGGAAACTCTCGCAATATCAGAACTCACTCTAACGGAGGAGTCTCCGCACTAGTGTCTCAAATATAAGACAAATAGAGAGATAACCCTTATCGACCATCCTTTGAGCCTTAAGATACTAAATCACCTTCTTTAGATACTGACTAAGAGTACCCTTCCACTCTAAGCGAGGAATACCTAGCATGGCTAAAGTAACCCTCTTGGCATTACAATCCAAATCACATGATACGAAGATAACCAATCCATCCCAAGAATAGTGTCAAAATCCACCATAACCAAGACTTTCAAATCTACCTGGGTAATCCTATCAAAGTAACTACGCACCATCTATATACCTGGTCTATGGAATCCCCAATAGGTGTAAAAACATGAATAGGAAAGTCTATGGAATCACACATCAAATCAAAACTCAAAGCAAAGTAGGTAGACACATAACAATAGGTAGAGCCTGGATCAAACAACACTATAATGGGGCGATGGAAAATCGAAAGATTAACTGTAATAATTGCATCAGAGGCCTTTGCCTCAGGTCTGCCTGAGAAAGCATAGCAATGAGCGCGATCACCTGAAGTCTGAGTACCTGCACGACCACTACCCGACCGGGCTGAGTACCACCTCCACCTGGCTAACCGCCTCGGCTACCATCAGATCCACCTCCACCACCCTGGGATCCACCTCTAATAGGCGGTGCAAATATCCTAGGCATGGAAGTCTGAGATCTCTGATGCTTCCCACAACACCTAAGTCTGGGACAATCCCTCTTGACATGCCCAAAGTCACCACATTCATAACACCCTCTAGGAGCTGCGGATGGCTATATATGAAATGTTAAAGCATGATTCCTAGAGTTTTTGACAGGCCACAAGCCTGAACACATAAAGCCACAATACAAATAGAACATAACAAGATGACAAGCCACAATCAATCAGTAACCAACTTAGTAGAATTCCATCCAAACTCCACACCCGAGGGCGTACATGCTGTCTCCGACAATCACTAACTCTACATATGCTTTACTAACCGAAGCCTAACCATAAGGTAAGTTGTAACTTACCTGGAAAATCGAACAATAATCTTGAACAGTCAAATTTGAGCCTTGCCCTTCCTTTGTGCCTCAAATTAATGGAAGTCTAGTCATATTCGAATACAGTATTAGAATTAAGAGGGAAAACGCCCATAAGCCTTACTTCTATTCAAGTCCAAAATGTTAACTCATGGAATGGGGAAAACGAACCCTTAAGGGTAAAATAGTCAATTCGAAGGCTGAATATGGAATTCATACTCTAGGTGATCAATTCCTATCAAACAATGGCTAGATTAACTCATAGATTAGGCCAATTCGGATTCTAGGTGAAACCCCCAAATTTAAGTATAAACCCTAACTTTCAATTCGACAAATTAGTCACTAATAATGGTAGATTCATGTTTATATAGCCACTACCCATCAATTCCATACTTAATAAAGCTTAATCCATCCACAAATCAAGGTTTGATAACTAAAAACTCATTCAAGAAAGAAATCCAAAAAACCCTTTTTAATACTCATGTTATTGGAAGACTCTAGCATGGGTTAGGGAGTTTCTAAGGTGGATTATGAATTATAAATGAAGAATGAGGATAGATGGACTTAACACAATGAAGAATCACCCCAAATTCTCTTGAAATGCCCTCTTAGAAGCTTAGAACCGAATGGAAATGAATGAGGCACATAAGGGTTTTATCATCTCATTAAATACTAGACTGCCTTGTCACCCGCTGCAGCGGTGACATAACCGCTATGACAGTCACCCCCAAATACACTAATCCACTATAGTGGTCGGGCCACCGCTATGGCAGTACCGCTACTGCGGTTCTAGTGCCGCCATAGCAGTACACCAGACACCAAAAATTTCCAGCTTCCATAAGTCTCAACCTGAAATCTGACTATTACCCGAGGTCCCACATGCACAAATCAGATATGTAGACATACATAAAAACATGCTACGAACTCACTCGTGGCCTCGGAATTCCCAATGGAGTCTCGTTGACCAAGTCAACCCTCAATAGCCTAAAACCAACTTTTCAACTCAAGTCCCAAAACGCATCCGAGCGTATTGGGAACCGAACCGAACATACCAGCAAGTTACAAATGACCATCCAGAGCTCTCGAAATTGACGAATTTTTGAAAAAGGTCCATTTACCCAAAAGTCAACTTTGAGTCAAACATTTTTTACTTTAAGGCTTATTTTCACAAAAAACTATCTAATACTCATCCGATAGCCTCGGAAATCGTACCACCCATCCCTGAAAGTCAAATATATTCTAATAAAGCTCGGGAAAAAGTCAACAGGGTCAAAAGTATTGTAACGGCCAAACGGGTCGTTACACCTATGAAGCCTCTAACGTGAATAGGAAAACTAATTGTTTACCGGGACATGGCCTCGACATATCTCAACTATCTAATGTTGATTGAAAGAACAAATAACTCCCCGAATGAAGTAGGGCTCAACAACTAATTGATACCAGAATGCAACGCTCCTGGGAAAAGGTATGTAAGTACTGTGGAATAATACTAGTATGTAAAACCAACTAAAAGAATAAGTAGCTGTGGGGTGCTCGAGGGAATGGGCATTCCAAATCACAAACATAAAGTATATCTGAATACTGAAAGATGAACTGAAACTGAAACGGAATATGAGGATCATAATCACAACTATCCTTTATTGAATATGGAGGAAGCCACTTATTTTATAATTTAATTTACTATGGCCTCTGGCCCAATTATAAGTGCACAATTCTATAGCCTCGAGCCTAAATATAAGTGCACAATAATGTGGCCTTGGGCCCAAGTATAAGTGCACAATTTTGTGGCCTCGGGTCCAAGTATAAGGGCACATAAACTGCGGCCTTAGGCCCAAATGATAGTATATAAGATGTGGCCTTGGGCCCATATAACATGCGTTCATTATTTAGCAATTTATATCATGGAACTGAGAATCAGACTGTAATTCATAACATGGAATTTTGAGAATTTCTATTCTGAGACATGGAATCATGAACTGTTTATAGAATACAGAATATTAATTATTCATAAGCATTATGGGTTTTCATGACTGAGACTCATGGGATATCAAATGGAGCTCTGTACAAAATATTATGTCCATTTTACTAAAGACAGTGCGCGGCACCCCCGCGTCACGCGGGTGGCGCACGTCGGCACCCTTTCTGAATATTTTTTGTTCTTGTGCGGAGCCCATGCAATGCACGGGTGGCGTACGATTTCAGGATTCTTCAGACTTCATATCTTTTAAGTATTTAAGGTCGAGGTTTATTTCCCCAACTTCTCCAGGTGCGAAAAACATTCTAGAGAGATGTGAAACTCATCTAAAGCATCAAGAATCCTTCAAGGTGAGTTTTACTGGTGTTTTAAGGTTGATTCCAAACTCTCCAATACTCTTATTAACAAGATTAAACCTAGGGAATTCATAGATTCTTTCTTGAATCTTCATCTTGGACAAGAAATCCTAAAACCAAATTTGCAAGAATTTGATCTTGATATCAACAGGTAAGATCATTCCTATGATTCCCAATCAGTTATATCATTAATTACATGATTCTTAAATGAAAACATAGAATTTCCAAGGTAAATCCTTCTCAAGCATCCAAAGCTAGGGTTTTTGTGTTCTTCGTTAGAAACTCAGTTTAGTTCGATAGATTGAAGCGAATACAGATATATAAGGCTAACTCTCTACGTGCAGAAATGTTATTGATCTTCCCCACGCGATGTTCTTTTACTACAGATTGCTTGAGGAAAAGGGTTAAGCCCGAGTCTCGTGAAAAGCTTCTGAACTTTCATTCTTTAAACGATATAATTTCGTAATTCGTTCATGATTGTCATTCCGAATATCGTGAACCCAGTATATAATCAGTATAGACTCATGTTTATATCCCATGAGTCTCAGTCATGAAAACTCAGCATGCTAATGAACAGTTAATACTCTAAACTCTATTAAAAATTCACGTATCCATGTCTCAAGATAATAATGTTCTTTATTCCATGTTATGCATTACAGGATGGTTCTCAGTTCCTTAATATAAATTATTAAATGTTGAACACCTGTATTTGTGTCCGAGGCCACTGTTTATGTATACATATACTTGGGCTCAAGGAAATCGAATTGTGCACTTACATTTGGGTCTGAGGCCACATAATATAAACTTTCAGAAACAAGTTATTTCCCATATGCAGAAAAGGGAGTACTTATGACTATGTTTCTCATGTTCAGTTCAGCTATTGATATGTTTCAGTATTTCGCACGTTTCATGTCTATTGATTTAGGCTGCCCTTTCCCCAGCACCCCACAACTATTTATTTCTTTCAGTTTGTTTTGCATGTAAACATAATTCAAATGTATTACGTCCCTTTTTCCTGGGGCTCGCATTTCATGATGCAAATACTGATTTACAAGACGATGGATCTACTCACTGGATTCTGGTATCAGCTGCTTGGTGAGCCGCAGTTTCCTTCGGGGCGTTATCTATCTTTCAGTTATGTTAGACAGTCTAGTAGGGGGGGGGGGGGGGCTTGTCCGTAAATAGTTAGCATTCCAGTATTCTTTAGAGGCTTCATAGACTATAACAACAGTCAGTCGGAGTTTTGTAGATTTTGTGTTAGCCATGTTGGCTACATCTTTATACTTTAGACTTATTCTCATATTTAGCATTTATGATTATTCAGTCAGAAATTATAGCAGCTCATCATGTTTATAAATTACATTCCGCAAGGATTTTCCATGTTGATTCAGTCAGTGATTTGTTCGGTCACATGCAGTCAGGCATTGAGTGTCGTGTTACGTCCAGGCCCAGGTTCAGAGAGTGACGGTATAACTTTTAAATATAATATTTATTTTTATTATTTTATTTTGATAATGAAACCATATATTTTATTTAACAACTGATTTAGCGCATTTGGATCCTTACCTTATTTTTCTTTTATACTGTAGATTTAATTACTTATTGTCTAATCCTATTTCACTCTTATCCTATTTTGCAAATTAACTCCGTGCAGTAGCTTGTTTAGTTTTCATGATATAATAAGCTTGTTATCATCTCTATCACATCTTTCTGGTTATCTTGCAATAGAAAAGAGGTTACATGTACTTCTTTTCTTGGCATCTTAGGCAATCATTATGTACATGTAGGGCCGGCTCTACCTCTAGGCAAGTACGGCATATGCCTCAGGTCCCAATTTTGAGGGTCCCCATTTTACCAAGAATAAATTTTGTTCTATATTTTTTTTTAAGGAAAATTGATTATTTATGATAAAAAGTATAATATTTTTTATAAATTTTATATTATTTTAATCTCTTTACCCTTTTCAAATAGAAGAAATTAGAAAAACGTTATTTTGACTTTCTTACATTTTGTCCGATAACACTCATTATTTTATGAACTTCAACTCCTTTTGTACACTCTTTCTTTAAATTTCTGATAAATTTACTCGATCAAAAATAAGAGTCAATAGTCGAAATGTGTTGAAAAAAGTGAATTGCAAATTCTTTTTTGTTTCTTCTTAGATTTTCAAGTATTGCAAAAAATAATAATATTAAAGTAGGATATATCAAGTTATTAACTACTTGAATTATATTTTATCATTCTGAATCTCTTATTTTTATCTAAAATTTGTCAACTTATTATTTATAGAATTATTTTAATAGTTCCTTTAATGATTGTCTCAGCGGATAGATACTTTCAGCATTGAAACATATAAAATCTTACTTAAACTTAACAATTAAAAGATTATTCGAATAAATTGATTATAAAAAAATTTATTCGAATAAATCAATTATAAAAAAAATTAAGTAATAATTTTGCATCTAAAAAAGTTAGGAAAATAGATTTTGAATAAAATATATATGAATTTCGTTTAGATTTTAGGCCTCTAATTAAAGTTTCGCTTTAGGCCTCATATTATGTTTAGCCGCCCTGTGTACATGATCATGATTTTGCGAGAAATTACTATAAATCTAACATATGCAGTAGAAAAGTGTATTTAATTAAGTAAATTAATAAGTTATTGTACAATATGATATAGTCAAACTAAATAATAAGAATGCCATTAAACCACAATGAATAATAATATTTACTCAAAATTGTATCTAAATATCCAAAAAATAATGCAACATAATACAATAAAATATTATACAAGAAGATACATTTTAAAATGATGGTTAACAACCATCTAAATGACATTCATAACAAAAGCTAGAAAATTTGTGACGTGGAAAACTAGTCACTAATGAGAAATTGCATTTTTATGGCATAAAAGCATAGGCGTTCGAGCGATCAATTTCTCAATGTGTTTCTGTCTTTATAAAGATACTTCTTAATTATGAATAAGAAAAAGAATTTGTCAATAGAAAAGCCCAAGTTTAATTCCTTCTTTCTACTATATCTTTTCTCTAAATTTTCGAGATAGCTAGCTTTCATTACTTGATTCATGTGGTGTTAGGTTGACAAGAAAATAGAATATGTGAGTAGACAAATGGAATTTGCCAAAGACAGTTAGGAGAAATAATTCAAAGACTTGCACATAGAAATAAATAAATAAATATATGCAATATCCTCCTCTTATTCCTTCAAATACTTCTTGGGCACCATTGATGCTAAGAGAAAAGGAAAAATGATTCATCATTATTAGAGCACGAAGACTATAGATTTTGGAGATTTTTATACAAACATAGTCTTCTCTCTCTTGATGAACCATTTTCCCTTTTCTCTTAGTTTTAAAGGTGCCCAGGAAGTATTAGAAACATATGGAGGATATCACAAATATTTTTCAAACTACAAACTTTTCTATCTGTATGTATTTGAGTTGTTTTTTCTAAGTCTTCCGCAATAGTCTACTTTTCAGTCAACTTAAAAATACAAGAAACAAGTAAAGAAATTAGCTATCTCGTAAATTTAGAAAATAAATACAGTAGAATGAAGGAAACTTAGGCTTCATATTGGTTAACAAATTTCTTCTTATTATTCATCATTAAGAAAAATAATTTCTTTAGATAATAGACAGACGGTGAAAACTTGATCTCTTGAGTACGGTTATACTTTTACGCCATAAAGATACAGTCCCATAAATTAATGACTAGTTTTATACACTAGAAAGTTAGGTAAGATAAACTTTAGCCAAAAAGCATACTTTTAGAACATTCGCAACAAAGGAAGAAAGATTTCTTTGCCACTATAGCCAAATTATACTCATGAGACTCAAAAGTGGAATGTTTTGTGGATACAGAGAGAAGAGATTTGTGATTTGAGCGAGAGAGAGAGAGAGAGAATTTGATGTTAGAAAATGAAAATTTTAGGAGTTTCTTTTTTACCAAATAGTAGATGAACTAACCATTAGATGGAAATTCGGAAATATTGTTCGACATTTATAGTGTGACAACAAAACATTAAGAGAGATTCAAACAAATACTATGCATTCCTTTCCATCTCCAAAACAAAACAAAAATTACAGTACACCTCCATCCCACCTTACAAATTAAGCATCAACAGAGGACGATCCCTACTATTAGATTTCATTACCAACAATAAGTCTTCACAACAAAAATCTAAAAAAACAACAATAAAACTGTCATAGTTAAGCACTTAATCACGCTCGCCCCTGATAAGCCTAGTAAGATGAATGTCCTTGGGCATAATGGTCACACGCTTGGCGTGAATGGAAGAAAGATTGGTGTCCTCAAACAAACCAATCAGGTAGGCCTCAGCTGCCTCTTGTAGAGCCCACACAGCATGACTCTGGAAACACAAATCTTTCTTGAAGTTTTGGGCAATTTTACGAACAAGTCTCTGGAATGGGAGCTTCCTAATCAAGAGGTCAGTACTCTTCTGATACTTAAGGATTTCACGAAGAGCAACAGTACCAGGGCGGTATCTGTGATGCTTATTCAATCCACTTATTGTAGGAGCAAACTTACGAGCAGCATTGGTAGCAAGTTGCATCCTAGGGGGCTTTCCTCCGGTGGACTTACGAACAGTTTGTTTGGTACGAGCCATCTTTTTTATTCTTTCTTGTTTTTCTTTCTTCCTTCTTCTTCTTCTTCTCTGCTCTGTGGAGTGAACGCAAAAGAAAATTTTAGACATTTATATAGGATGAAAGGTTGAAGGAGGCAATCAATAAGTATATGTCGTCTCATTCATTAATTACCAAAGATTTATTTAGTAATCACATTACATTACTATAATTATTGGATAAGGTAAGTTAACATACTTAATTGAATGACTTAGCGTATAATTTTATTTGGTAAGTATCCTTTACATTTTGGTTTAGAATTATTTTCTTTCTCCAAGTAAAATAAGATCATTATTCGTTGTTATCTAGATATTCCATAAAAAATATACTTAAAATAACACACGAATGGAAAAGTAATTAATAGTATGAGACTTAAATTCATGCTTTGTTAGCTAAATATGTACACACTATATGGGCGAAAGTAATTCCGTGCAATGTATTAAATTAGTCAATTCTTAACAGAGGTGAGGATGAGGAAACTTATATTACAAGAAAAAGTATAAAAGAATTTGCATGAAGAAATTGATAATATCACAATAAGCTGACTCTACTCAAGTATCATATTTATAAATGGTCCGGTTAATAAAAGAAAAATATTTTTCTTACAATAGCCAATCCAGTTGTTGACTCGGATTATTATGGTCGGGTATTTTCCAATACCAAATCAAATTAAACTGAATGATAGTTGGATTTTTTTTTTACTAACAAAAGTTGTGACATATTCATTTCTCCGTGCATGCTTGACTTCATCATCGGTCTCCAGTTATTAGCTAAGAACCGCACAACGCTGCCGAGGATATCACCAGTGGCATTAGACAAACAAATGTAACTAGTTAAGATTGTTTGATGAACAAGTAAGTACTTATTTTTTAACTTCAGCATATCTATTTAAAATACATAATTAACTGGTTATTTATGAAATTTGTTTCAACAATTGATACTTATTAGTTACTTTTAATCAACTAATTCATGCGGGCTCAAAAGAACTCCCAAAATTGGCTTAAATGGATAGAAATTCAGCAAACACTGAAGCTTCGGTGATTATCAAGGGTTTCCATAATTAAAAAGAATAAGTCATTTAAGAGTTCAATCTCATCAGGAACCTTTCCTAAATAATATGACCATAGAACAACAACATTATATATGTATGTTGATCCATTACAAGAAAATTATATATTCGTTTAAAAATCTTTTTTTACATTAGTAAAAATTAATGAAAAATCTTACATTCTCCCACTTGGACAAACATAAAATTACTAATCCAGATGATAACTAACAAAAGTTGTGACATAAGTAGTATTATGCAAGAACCATGGACACCCATTATATGTTGAGTACTTCCTTCCATATCACATGCAAAAATCTATCTTGTCATAGTAATAAAAGTTATTTTTATAGCTTCCATCAAGAACATTATATATGTATGTTGATCCATTACAAGAAAATTAGTTTTTTTTTTTTTTGTGGTGACCCGTTTGGTCATTTTCACGTGACAAGATTTTGACCCGTATTATGTGTGTTTGACCCCCCCCCCCCCCCCGTTAACCCTTCCCCTAGCTCCGTTAGCGTGATATTGACCCGCAGGCATGGTTGACATGGTTCTCAAGGTCATCGGGCGAGATTTTATAGGATTTGAAGAAGTTAGGACCTTAAAGTGAAAAACCTTTGACCAATTCGAAACCCGCTTCAACGGACGGTCATCCACCAAGGCGGAAGTGCGAAAGCAGAACCTTGAGCGCGAAAGTAGGGATCGCTGAACAGATTCCCCTTTTATTTCTCAATTCGAATCATTCTTCATTCATTCACTAAATTGAAACCCTAAGAGATTCTAGAGGTGATTTACAGAGCTTGGGGGTGATTTCTTCATTGGGTAAGTTTATTTATTTAGAAAGAAATCCATGGTGGTTTTAAGGTGTTGATTAGGGAAGATGGGTTTATAAATCCTATTGTGAATTGTTGAGTTTTAAGCTATAAAAATGGATTTATTTGGTGAATCTTGCCTAATATAATCATGGAACCTTGTGAATAACTAGACTCTGAGCTTGAATCTCAATTTTGATTAGGAATTAGATTATGGGAAATGAGGGCTTCATCCCAAATTGGGGGTTTTCGATCTAATAGAGAAATTGATGGTTAATTGAGTCTTATTAGCAATTGGAAAATAGTATTGGGTTTCATCCCACATTGAGGGTTTTCAATCTAATGGGGGAAATTGATGGTTAATTGAGTCTAATTAGCAATTAGAAAATAGTATTGAACTTCTAACACGTTGGGTTACCGATTTTAATCTTGAAATTCCTATTTTTGCCCTTGTGGGCCCAATTTTCCTTCAATTAAAGAGTTGTTTCGATTCGATTAGTATTGTAGATTATTGGATATCATTAGTCTCTATTTTTCATATAGAATGTGTTGTTGAATAGACTTCGATCATTCGGAAGCTCTTCGGAAGGACAATGCTCAGGTTGGATAGTTCCTGGCACCCGCTCGACATCGAGGTAGGTTACGGTTTACCTTTCGGTTAGAATCCAATTAGTGAAGCATAAGTAGGAGTTAGATATTGACGGGGAAAGCATGATAGGCCTTCGGGTATGAAGTTGGGATGGAATTCTATTAGGTTTTTTGTTGTTGAATGTGGGCTTGTCGCCCTTTGTTATGTTGTGACTTGTGTAAGCATTCATCTCTCTTACTTATGTTACTTATCATCAAACGGGGAAAGAATCATTAGATTAGTCTTAGACTATGATGTGTGCTTATGATAAGACACGAATGAGACTTTGATTTTGATATGTTGTTGATTATGATATCTTGCATTGCATACACTCTCATTTCATATGATGCATTGATATGAACTGTGACTTGGTACTGACGATGATAAGTGAGACAAAGGAACATCCGAGGTCTTTATCGGATTGTATATGAAAGAGATGATAATCCGTGATTCGAAGTTGTTATCGGAGCGGAATGTGATATACTCGCTGCCCGAGGTTTCTAGTCGGGATAATGGAGTATTTGGCCAGTGCATTGAATTTCCTTGCATATGCATTCACTCTTACATCCATCATTCATTGATGAGTTGTACTTGGTATTGATATTGAGATGAGTTCATTGATTGATTGGTTTGTTAACTTACTTGTTTTCTTACATGTCTACTTGTTGATTCTTTCTTCATATATGGGAACCAATTGTTGTCCGCCTATGATACCTACCAGTGCATAGTGTTTGTACTGAAGCTACCTTGTTGTACTCTTTTCTGAGTGCAGAGTTTGCTGCATGTTCCACTTCAGCACCTCGTGAGTGATTTTCCTGAGGCCTTTAGTATGAGTTTCCAGGGTGAGCTACGTTCCTGATCAGCAGTCCGGAAAACTCTTCCTATTATATCTGTCCATTGTTCCGAGACAGTAGTTCAGACTTTGTTATTTGACATTTCTAGACTTATGTATATTTGGTGGCTCTTGTTCTGTACTTAGACCAAATTTTGGGGCATTTGTAGTATGATTCTGCACTTAGTAGTTATTTATATATATTGAGACTGATTAGATATTTCTGTTTCTTATGGGTATGCTTAAAATGAATGCTGAACAAGGGAAGGGTCCGCCCACCAGGGGGGTTAGTGTGGGTGCCCGCTTGACCCACGAGTTGGGTGGTGACATTTCCACAAATAGTGATTGCCTTAGTTATGACTGTAAGAGTCTCCACTGAAAGTAAAGTGGAGACTGAATATGGTGTCTCATGCATATTACACAACTTGATGATACATATGGTGATACTCGGTGGGAAATGGTTCTAGATGGAGTTATGAGATTAATAGTCGAATTGACTGAGTACCCGATGGGAAATGATTTCGGGTGGGTGTATGGACCTCACGAGTCTCCCATGGGTCACGAATCCCCATTAACAGAGCATGTGTATACTGGGCTTGTATTTGACCATTGCATAGCATATCATACCATTCTTAAAGACTGTTTATTTGCTTTATTTGAAAGATTGGATTGGTTCGTGATTATCTGTTCTAAATGTTGATTATGATAATTGGTTGAGTTGTGGGAACCCATTTATTCCTTAATTTTGGATTATTACTTTTATATTCTCATTAAGCTAACAACCATTAAAGTCTTAGAGTAAGCATTTGGAAATCCAAACCTTACCATCGTTTCAATTTAGAATCAACCGACGATGCTGCTGAGTACACATTGTTTTCTTATACTCACTCTACACTTGCTATTACATTCACTGAGACTAATACTTGGAGTTGTCGGGGTGATTTGCTTGATTGATCCATGACACCAGAGTCCATTGTTCTTTATTTTCATACTTTGTTTTATTTTCAGACGGTTGTTTTAGACTTATTCCACTTTATATCCGTATTTTTTAGAGCTTTTGTATGTATAACACCAGGTTTTGAGGGTGTACTTTCTATTTTCACATCTTTTATGGTTATATGACTTGGTTATTGACTTGATATTGCTTTCATTTTACCTATCCCCTAGTTAGTTTTTTAAAGTATATAGAATTGGCAAAGTTTGCCTACCAGGTAGGGAGTAGGTGCCTTCAAGGCTAGTGTGAATTTCGGATCGTGACAATTTGGTTTCAGAGCACATGGTTCGACGGTCACATGAGTACAAGAGTGATGTCTAGTAGAGTTTTACGGATTAATACGATGATGTTGACCTATATTTGAGAGGCTATAGGATATTTAGGAAAATTCTACGCTATCACTTCTTATCATGCATATTTGATTCTATTGGATTTTAAATTTTGTTGTTTCACTCTCTCACAGATGGTGAAGACTCGATCAACTACGGCTAGAGAGAAGGAGCTAATACCCGCTGCTAAGATGGTTGCTCAAGGTGGAGGCAGGGGGCGAGGTAAGGGCAGAACCGGTGTTGCAGTACCAGCCAGAGGTCGAGCACCAGTAGTTACTCAGGGACATGCTATAGCTGTATCTCATGAACCAGAGGTTGTTCCTGAAGATGAGCAGATTTCAGCAGACGGGTTGGACCAGCACGGGCACCACTTGGTTTCATTCCTACTCTTGTGCCTCAGAACACCTTAGTGGGGATGTTAGCTTTCTTGATGGTATCTTGGCAACCACTCCTAATGGTTCCCAGACTATGGTAAGAGCTCAGACCCCCAATCTAATGGTTGTTCCAGGATTTCAAACCTAGGGGAGCAACCAGCTGCTGGTGAAGCTCCTTAGTTCATGGGTATGCTAGTGTCTAGCGTTGCGCCACACCTAGTTGCCCGACCTACTGAGTTGAGGGAGTTGAAGGACTTGCTCGAGAAAATTTTTATCAGGCCTTGTACATCGCTGTGGGGAGCGCCTGTGTTGTTTGTAAGAAAGAAAGATGGCTTGTTACGGATGTGTATTGACTACAGGCAACTAAATAAGGTGACGATAAAGAATAAGTACTCGCTCCCGAAGATTGATGATTTATTTGACCAGTTGCAGGGTGCCAGATGTCTCTTGAAGATAGATATGAGGTCAGGTTATCATCAAGTTAGAGTCAAAGAGAAAGACATTCTGAAGACAGCTTTCAGGACCAAATATGGTCACTTTGAGTTTTATGTGATGTCATTCGGCTTAACTAATGCCCCAACAGTGTTTATGGATTTGATAAACCGCGTATTTAGACCTTTCTTGGATCATTTTGTGATTATATTTATCGATTATATTCTAGTCTACTCCCGATCAGAGGCAGAACGTGCAGAACATTTGTGTGCGGTACTCAGAGTCCTTCAGGATCAGAAGCTGTATGCAAAGTTCTCTAAATGTGAGTTCTGGTTGAACTCTATGGCTTTCCCAGGGCACATTATATCAAAAGAGGGTATCAGGGTTGATACGCAGAAGATAGAAGCCGTGAAGAATTGTCCTACACCCACGACACCGACAGAGGTTCGTAGTTTTCTAGGCTTGGCAGGTTATTACCGGATATTTGTAGAGGCCTTACAAGAGCCACTACTACAAATACTACAAGTCTGAATATGAATACAAGTCTGAAACTAGAATATCGTCTCAGAATATCAAAATAAGAGAAGTAAATAAGAAGAGGCTTCCGGGCATCAAATCCATCCAAGTGCTCACCCTGGAATGCTCATCAGACGGCCTCGGGACTCAGTTACGAACCACATAAGTCGATCCAATCATAAACTCTGCACTCAAAAAGGATGAAGCAAAGTAGAATCAGTACAACAACACATACTGAGTAGGCATCATAGGCCGACAACAGTTAGAAAATCATATATAAAAGAAAGAGACTGAAAAAGTAGGCATGCTCACAATCAGATAAAACTCAACACAGTCCAAATATCAATTCCAGTACCAAATTACCAAGTCTAGTAAATCACCTCAAGTTCCACTATAAGTTCAAAACACAATCTCAAGAACCACTATCAAGTACACGTATCACTAAGGATCAACCAACAAGTCCAATATAATATCGTTAGTAAATATAAGATGAATGCAATGCAAATGCAATGATACACACACGCTTCGGGCGAAAAATCTCATCTCTTTGACAGTCCCATGGGGGACCGCTAAGTCCATGTACCTACTACAGAATGCACAGCCCGATCCCAAAGTCAGTGTTGCGGAACGTGGAACCCGATCCTAGTCAGTGTTGCGGTACGTGCAACCTGATCCAAGTAAGTGTTGCGGCTCACAACTCGATCCCAATATATATGTATACATGAGTGAATGCATGACAACAATGCCAATAGAAATATATGAATCAATGGTGCCACACATGGACACAAATCTCACTCACAATATCAATATCATAACCCTTCTCTCCTTTCCAACAACATCAATCATGATAAATATGCTTTCCAACACACAAGTAATCACTAAGCATTAACTCTACCATCAATCATGTGGCGACAAGCCAACAACTAAATAGAACACAATAAGGCGACAAGCCCACGTCAACAACAGTACCATCCGAAATATTCCATCCCGACTTCATACCCTAAGGTTTAAATGCTTTCTCAAAATAATCACTAACTATATATACGATCTACTAACCGAAGTCTAACCAACAAGGTAAGCCATAACCTACCTGGAAAGCTGAACAGGAGCCAAGGACTATCATACCTTAGCCTTGCCCTTTCGTAGCACCTCCAAGTACTCAAAGTCTATTCATAATCAAATTCTATATTAAAACCCACGAATACCGACACCCATAATGCTATACTTCTAGTTAGGTCAAAATCTAACTCAAGGAATTGGGGAAACGGGTCCACAAGGGTAAAACGGAATATCAAAAATTGGAATATGCAATTCAAGCTCTAGTTGATCAAACCTACTTAGCAATTGCTAAAAAAAACTCAAGATCAAGCCTAATTCAGATTTAAAGCAAAAACTCCAAATTTGGGTTTGAACCCTAATTCTTCAATCCTCAAATTAACCATTAATAATGGAAGAAATAAGCCTAACAACAAGGAATTCATCAAATTATATGGTTATACTAGTTCATTTACCACCAATTTCCATTTTAGAAGTCTAACCCATTTCAAAAATTTTAACACAAGACCCATCTTTTCTATTTAGATTCTAGTGACTCTAAGCATGAAATAGGGATCTAGGAAGGTAAATGATGCAGGCTAGGGACATAGATCTTACCTCCAAGAAGATTCAGTCCACGAGTTGCTCTATTCACCCAAAGAGTGCTTACAAAAATGATGAGAAGAAGTGATAGGGTTTAAGGGTTTTTACTAAAGAAAAAAATAGAATTCTGCCTGACATTGGCGACGGCGGTCAAAGGAACCGTCGTAGTGCACGCGCTATGGCACCACAAGGCCCGTTAAGGCGGCCATCCCTAAAACCCACAAGCCGCTGTAGCGGCAAGGACACCGCTACTGCGAGCTCGCCATGGCGGTTGGCATGACCACTATGGTGGCTCGTCACCAAAAAACAGGACCGCTATGGTTGTCTATCCCGCACTATAAGGGGATCGCTATGGCGTTTTCTAGCCTCTGCAGCACCTACACTAGATATCAGAAAGTTTTGATTTTGACAATCTCAACCCGAAATTCGACTATGACCCGAGGCCCCACAGATATAAAACAAACATGCAAACACACATCAAAACGCATTACAACCTCACCCATGGCCTCGAATTTTCCAACGGAGATCTATTTGATCAAGTTAACCCAATTGCATTAGGAATCAAACCGAACACACTACCAAGTCATAAATGACTATTCGGACCTCTTAGAATCGACGAAATTTTAAAAAAGGTTTGTTTACTCAAAAATCAACTTTGGGTCACCCGAATTCCACTTAAAGGTTCGAACCTCTAAAAGTCATACCAAAACTCGCCCGATGACCTCGGAAAAAGGTCAACAGGGGTAAAAGGGTCATTAGCACTATAACGACCTATCGGGTCGTTACAGTTTCTCTTCCCTTTTCACACTACTGACAAAGTTGACTCAGAAGGCAGCTAAGTTTCAGTGGACTGACACTTGTGAGTGGAGTTTTCAGGAGTTGATGGACAAACTGACTTCAGCGCCAGTTCTGACACTTCCAGTGGGATCAAAGGGTTATGTTATTTATTTTGATGCTTCAGGCATTGGATTGGGTTGTGTGTTGATACAGCATGGTAATGTTATCGCTTATGCTTTGAGGCAGCTGAGAAAGCATGAGTAGAATTACCCAACCTATGATTTAGAGTTAGCTATAGTGATTCATGTGCTGAAGATGTGGAGGCATTACTTATATGGTGTTCGTGTTGATATATATACGGATCATAAGAGGCTTCAATATGTCTTCAAGCAAAAGGAGTTGAATTTGCATCAGAGGTGGTGGTTAGAGCTGTTGAAAGATTATGATATTGACATTATGTATCATCCAGGGAAGGCAAATGTAGTTGCCGATTCCCTTAGTCGTAGATCTATGGTAAGCCTATCTTATTTTCGGCCATAGAAACAAGAGTTAGCTTATGAGCTTCACCAGTTAGCTGCTAGCCTAGGAGTTCTATTATTGGACTCGGGCGATGCAAGAGTTACTATTCAGGATTCAACAACCTCATCGTTGGTAGCCGAAGTTAAGGAGCGCCAGTATGAGGATCAAATGCTAGTTCATTATAGAAATACAGCTCCTCGGAAGGAGAAGTATCCATTTGAGAGTACTAAAGATGGAGTCCTCAGATATCGAGGCAGATTGTGTGTTCCAGATGTTGCAGGGTTATGCCAACAGATTATAGGAGAAGCTCATCATTCTCACTACTCTATTCATCCAGAGACAACAAAAATGTATCATTATATCAGAGAAGTTTACTGGTGGGATGGCATGAAGAAAGATATAACTAAGTTTATAGCTCAGTGCCGTAATTGTCAGCAGGTTAAGGTTGAGCACCAGAAGCCCGGTGGTTTGCTACAGAGTATAGAGATTCCAACTTGGAAATGGGAGGCGATCAATATGGATTTCATTACAGGCTTACCCCATTCTCAGCATAAGTTTGATTCGACATTATCACGACCCATTTTGCTTAGGCCGTGCGGGCACTTTCCTTTCCACCACAGTAAGCAAACCCTTATCCCAACAATGAACTAATATATAAATTGAAGAAAGTTAAGTAGCGGAAATTAATAAATACATAAGTCTCATAATATATATAGATAGATAGTAGTAAAAAGTGCGGAGGACAGTAAATACCCCCAGGGTCTAGTCTGAATAATACAAGAGCATCTAGGGAGAATAATACAATCTAGAAGTACTAATGCATAAGATATATTTCTCTGGAATAAAAGTAAGACATATAATAGGAAAGTCTTCAAGGTCAGCGGACGCCATGCTCACCCTGAAAACTCGAGTGGAAGCTGAAGAATCGATCAGCCACGGGTCAGAGAAGTAGATCCGACCTGGTACTTTGCATTCATAAAAGAATGCAGCAAGTGCAAGTCAATACAAACAACAGTACTGGTAGGCATCATCGGCCGACTAAGCATAGTTAACACAATTCAGAAAATAAAGCAGATAAGCAAATAAACCAACCAAGCATGAGACAATATAATCACAACCGAGTATCCGTCATCACTTGTGTAAGCATCTAAACTCAAATATGCCAAGTCCGAGTATATCCAATCCAATCCAATCGCCACAATAGAATCATCAAAATCCAATCATCACAACATCTCAATCAAGTCATAATGCAATGCAGTGCAATAATGGTATGAATGTGATGCAATGCCATGCAAATGAGGTGTACACATGTACTCCGGACGGAAATATCGACGTCTTGGTAGCATAACCCAGTGTGACTCGTGAAGTCTAAGTGCCACCTGTCTCGGATCTTTACCCAACAGACAGACAGGACCCTGGCTAATTGCTCATAAGGGGAGTCTCACCGGCACTACCCTAGGAAACCCGCAGAGTCCATGCACTAACAGCGATTTCGGGATAACATCAGAATAGGTCATGCAACAACGATACCGGAATAGCTCATCGAACATCGGCCATCTCACGGTCACTTTAGTAAAAGAGTTTGTCAAATATTAGTTTCACACATTCAACGATTCCGGAATTGAATCTCAGACATCGGCCTTCTCACAATCACTCAAGTAAAAGAGTTCATCAAAATATCAGTTTCATATAATTAACGATTCCGGAATGGATCTTCGGACATCGACCTTTTTACAATCACTCAAGTAAAAGAGTTTAGCAAATATCAGTTTCGCTCAATCAACGATATCGGATCATCACCAGGGTATCGGCCATGCATGAATATGAGAGAATGCATGCAATGAATATGTAAATCGATCAAGTTCAATATCACAAGTACCACAACGGGGTATGACAACAAGTATCACATCACAATGCCAATAGTGGGTATGCCAACATATATCAATAAGTCAAGTACCGATGGGTACGCCAACAATACATCCAAGTACAAATACCAACCACGGGTATGTCAATTCTATCCAACTCAAGATGACAAGAAAGAAGTCGATATTTACCAACTACACATGACATCAAACCAATACAATTGAACAATCAAGCACACATAATGGGGTGGCTAGTCCCAACACATACTAGGGCCCAATCGAAGGCAATATCCATCCCAAATTCATACCTGAGGGTTCACATGCTGTCTCCGACATTATAATCTAAATATGTGATTCACTATACGAAGTCTCACTAAAGGTAAACTATAATCTACCTGGATAGCCGAACCGCAACACCAACAACTCACTCTTTTGCCTTGCCCTTCCGCTGAAGCTCAGAACCAAAGTAGTCTAAGAATAATCGAATTCTATATTAAAAATCATGAAGATTGATACTAATCTTGCTACTATTTCAATTAGCTCAATTCCAACCCTAGAATTTGGGGAAACGGGCTCAAAAGGGTAAAACGGGAAATTCGCAGGCAAAATACCAAATTAAGTACTAGGCAATCATAATCCAACCATTAATTGCTGATTTAGCTCAATAATTAGTCTAGATTACGATTTCAAAACCCCAATTGGGTATAAACCCTAAATCTCCAAATCCGAAATTCAACGTTAAAAGTGGAAGATCTATGATTAATGAACCTAGATTAGTCAATATCTAACAAAACATCACCAATTTATTCATTAATAATCCTAGGAACAATGTTCTTCCAAACCTTATTCCAACTCTTACCACCATGAGTTCATTAAGGGAGAAGGGGGAATCTAACATGATTATGGTTTAAAGGAAGAATGAAGAAGTGAGTAGGAATTACCTCCAAGATTTTCCTCCAAATATACTTAAGGGCAGTTTCTTCAAGCTCAAATTGTTATATCTCTTGATTTCGCACGTCGGAATATTTATAAGTTGGTTGCGAAGAGTTATGGACAAGGCTACCTTCCGACTTTGATTTAGTATATGTACATATTCATATTTTGTCGGTATGGAGCGCTAAGGGTAAATTTGGAACAAGAAGGATTGAGGCTAGAAGTTGGGAAAAAAATTATTTCATAAAAAGTGGCCATGCACATGGAGGAGTAGGCCCCACCCATGATTGGCCAATTATCTCAATCCATCAAGGGGGCCTATGTGTCCATCTTATATTTGTAAGGGCCAAAAATATACATGGGTAAAAACATGACCATGCATGACTAGTCATCTTTTATTATTTAAGGAAAAATCTAGAAAAGTTTGGAGAAAATGAAGAGCATGGCCGGCCATGTGCTTGTGTTCATGGTCATGTGTATATATATATATATATATAAGTGAGGAGCAAACAAGACATATGATTCATCATTTTAAACTTGGAAAGTTCAAGAAAGAGAGAAAAAGAAAAGAAGGGAGCAAACGGCCAAGGGCTGGCCGAAACCAGCCCCTTGATCTTGTCTTGGAAAAATATTTTCTCCTTGTTTCTCTACTAATTGGAAGGCCCTCGCCGACGTGGAGTAGTTGTTAGAAGAAGAAAACCATTTGTTTTGCAAAGAGCAACCTAGCCGAGTGGGAGAAATCAAGGGAAGAAGGTGAGTCTTGATCTTTTGCATGTTTTATGGATGTTTATGCATGTTGTGATATGCAAAAATGAATGAAGTTCATAAAGTTATGGAGTATGTAGTGTAGCCGTGTGCATGATGTTGGTGAAGGCATGTGGACCAAATCTAATTTAGTGTTTGATTGATATTGTTATGGACGTTTTGAGTATGTCGTAATGTGTAAGAAAATGAATGAAATGCATGAAGTTGTGTGTGATGTTGAGGGCCGACCGGAGGCTGGTTGTTTGTGGAAGAGATGGACTAATTGTATTTGATATAATTTGGTTGTCGTATTGTGAATTCTACAATGTGAAATGAAGGTTTAATGACTTATGTTGGTGTTGCAATTGTTGTGGGCTGTTTTGAAAGTTAATATGATTCTAGTATGTTTTCTTATATTTATGAAGCTAATGTGGTAATGTATGGAATTGTTGACGTAGTATGAGAATTTGAAAGAAAGAAACGCATTATTGTCGTATTCATTAATTGGAAGGTTTCGGGTTGCATAGCATATTGTTGAATTGTCTTGAATACTTTGTGAATTGTTCGGAATATTCTTAAATTTTGTCTGGGTGGTTGTTGGTTTGGTTGTTAATTGAAATTGGCCAAGTTGAACTTGGTGGGATGGAGTATTTATAGGGGAAGTGTTTCACCGAAATTTAGGTAGATAAGTGTTACTTCAAAACTCAACTTCTATAATGCTAATTCTTGTTTGGTAAATGTGACCAAATTGTAGATTCGAGTGAATTTAGAGCTCGAGTTTGGAGTAGCGGAAAAGGCGAAAAAGGTATGTAAGGCTTTACTCTTCCTTCTATGGCATGTCCTAGACATAATAGGGTTGGATACGAGCCTCGGGGACTACTCTATCCCTAGAAACCTAAGGTTGAATTTTACCACTATTCATTCAATAGAATTGAATTAGATTTTCTATGTTTCATTGGAAAGGTAGCTTGGATATATGTAACTTTCACCGACGGCACTAGAATATCCCAAAACTTTGCTAGGTAACTTTATAAAGCCTAGGATTCTAAGGCAAGTATTCCTTCCAGAAATTCGTAAATGTCCTCCAGGTTGTCCATATGTTATAAAGACCAAATCTTAAGAGGTTGAAAGCCTTTATGCCTGAATCGATGAATATGGCTTATAATGGTAACAATGACGTCAAATATGAAGAAATGCCTATGACGAATATGTCGACGATACGTTTCTACCACGAATGTGATTACGTGAGACGTGTTAAAAGCGTCCATAACGTTCTCATTTTCAAACGTTAGAAGTAATGGTTCTAAGGCATGATTTTCTTTTTAAAAGTTTGCAAATGTTTTCCAAAATATTCATTTTTCTCCAAAAACCAAGTTTGATGATTTTGAAAGCTTTTATGACTAAAACGATGAACATGATTCTATGATGACAAGGATGATGCCAGATATGAGAAAATGTCTATGACAAATACGTCAAGGATATGTATATGCACATGGGATGGGGGAAGGGATACATGGGGGAATGGGAAGGGAAACATGTTTCATTGCCACACTGGTCGGTACCGGCTTATCACCCGGACGCGGGATGCCCGGACGCGTGATTTATGGGCGAGCCGGAGTTTTCGGCGCTATGTGGGCGAGCCGACGTCGTTCGGCGCTATGATATGATATGACACGCTATGATATGATATGACACGCTATGATATGATATGATACGCTATGATATGATATGATACGCTATGATATGATATGATATGATATGATATGATATGATATGATATGATATGATATGATATGACACGATATGACATGATATGATATGATACGATATGATATGATATGATACGCTATGATATGATATGATACGACATGATATGTTATGACAAGACACGACATGATATGAGTTCTATTCTCCATGCCTACGAAAAAGAAATGTTTTTTTTTTTAAAAAAAAAAAAAAAAAAAAAAAATATGCGTAGTATCCGGCCAAAAGGGCATTCACATGTACGGGTTACTCTCTTACCTCATTATCCGTTCTATGATCCCATGATGTTTATATTCATGCTTTATGCTGCTCATTATGCTGCTTTCTGTACCTTACATACTCAGTACATATTCCGTACTGACCCCCTTTCTTCGGGGGCTGCGTTCATGCCGCGCAGGTACACCCAGGTGAGCTGAAGACATTAGCAGAAGGTGTTCCAGCGGGATTGGCGAGCTCCATTTTCTCCAGTCTTTGCCGAGTCGGTGTATACGTGTGTTATGGTATTTGATTATGTTAGAGACTTTGCGACGCAGTCATGTATATAAGATGTCCGTTGTGAGCGGCTTCTATAAGCCGTCGTATTGCTATACATGATATTACAGATTTTGTACGGTCGCAAGTTATGTTGATTTGAAAGATATAAAATATGTTCGTTTTTCGAAAAATTTTCATTATGCATTCATGATCTGGTTAAGGGCCCATTATGACTACGAGTACTATGACAGTCAGAGGGTTCGCTCGGCCCTAAGTAAGGGTCGGGTGCCCATCACACCCTATCGGATTAAGGGTGTGACAAATTGGTATCATAAAGCGGTTCGTCTTGGGGGTTGTACGCAAAGTCGTGTCCCGTGAGAGTCTTTGTTTATGGTGTGAAGCGCGCCACATTTATAAACAGGAGGCTACGGGGCATCTAGGATGGTTACTCTTCTTTGGCATTTTAGATCGTGCTATAGAGCCAAGTTATAGGAAATGAGATCCTTTGTACTAATCTTTGATTTCGGCGAGGATGATATTGACGGGGCGGAAGCGATCGGCGGTATGGAAGGTTACAAAGCACGCGAGTAAGTAAAGATACGAAAATATATATGTCAAGTAAGGTATTGGCATACGATTGAAAGGCAAAGTTGAAAGCGAAAAAGGAAGGTAAGCAAGAAAATGTGATATGTGTAGTCGTCGAGCATATGAGGTAAATCTAATATCTTCGGACTTTTGTGAATATTGAGAGCCCCGTGGGCTATGATACGATACAATATGATGTGATATGTATATATGATGATGGCCATGGCCCCAGTGAGGCCTTATTTCTGCGTGCGAGTTTTGGAATAGTAAGAAATACGGAGGAAACTCTAAAATTTTTCTAGAAATAATACGAGAATGAGATACAAGTTGGAAAATATTTTGAAAAAGTCGGGTTAATAGTAGCGATAAAGTTGATTGAGTCAGAAAGTACGGCCCTCTCTAGAATAAGTTAATGGTGGAAGAAGTAGTGAAATGGTCAATAAGACGTCGGTGGGAATATGGTAGTAAGGAAATTTGGAAGGACTTGTGCTACTAGGCGATGATTTAGAAAGAATTTGTGTTTGGATAAAGTGATATGATTAAGATAAGCGTATGAGGAAAAAATTGTGACGAATAGGAATGTATCGATTGATAGGCGGTAAAATGTCTTGTGGGGACGTTTTGAAATATGTGTAAGGCTCCGACGTACTCTAGGATATGTAATGAAGGTTGTGCGGTGAGGCGGACGTGATTATATCGATTTAACGCACCCAATTTCATTAAAGCCTCAAGGTTAAGCGCGTCTTGAAAGCGAGAGAAATTTCGGGATGGGTGACCCCCCTGGGAAGTTTTACCGAAAATCCTACAAATTCGGATGTAAGGAGTGATAAGAAATTGGAGTAGTCTAAGAGAGATTAGAGTATGTGGAGCGACCGAAACCTTAAGAGGACGCGTAGAGACGGTGAATCGAGGGTCGGCGAAGGAAGGAGTTAACGGAAAGAGGAAATAAAAGGAAGCGGGACAACGGTATAGCAACAGGTTAAGATGTGTGTAATGGAGGGCATAAGTGCCATGAGTGACGGGACATTGAAAGGCCTAGTTATAGGAAGATGAGGAACAAGGCAGAATGAATGCTAGGAAATAACTGGGATGATACGAATAAAATGTGAACGAACAGAATATGTTCTGGAAATGAGAAAAGGACTATGTAAGAGTAGTGTGTTCTGAACGACACAGAGGAAGCATAAGATTTCTCGTGTGCGAAAAAAAGAATAGGCATGAATGGATAATGGTATAAGTATACCCACTAAAGGGAGCGGGTGAGAGAAATGCAAAGAGTGGGATAAGAACGGTTGATACGATAATGTGTTTGGTATGGGCATCCGGGCTGCCCCCCCCCCCCCCCTCCCAAAGTAAGTAGTGAGATCGGAAAACTAACAATAAGTGTATAAGAGTCGGGATGGTGTTTGAGGCAATGTGAGAAGCTTTGCAAAAGAATGACGGACACTAGAAAATGGACGTGTATGAAGAAAAAAAGGGGACAAGAAATGGTATTGGATAGCCTAAGAGATAGTATGAAGGACGGCTATAGCTATGAAAAGGGAGCTCCCCGAGGCGCTTATGAGACCTCGTACGACTAGTTGAACATTCGAGGATGAATGTTCTAAAGGGAAGGATGTTATATCTCGCATTTCGCACGTCGGAATATTTTTAAGTTGGTTGCGAAGAGTTATGGACAAGGCTATTCTCGAGTTTTGATTTAAGTATAAGTGCGTATTCATCTTTTTGTCGGTATGGAAGCATTAAGGAAATTTGGAACAAAATTTGGAAAAAATTGGGAAAAAAATTATTTCATGAAATGGAAGAAGCACATGTGGTTGTGGGCCCCACCCATGGATTTGGCCAATATATATATGTCAAGGGGGATGACTGTTAATCTTATATTTGTAAAAGATGACAAAAATATACATGGGTAAAAACATGAAAAATTTAGGAAATTAAAGGAAAAAAAAAGAAAAAAAAGAGAAATGAAGAGCATGTGCAGGTCATGTGCCATGGCATGTGTATATATATATATATATAGGAGCAAACATGAGACATATGATTCATCATTTTAAACTTGGAAAATTCAAGAAAGAAAAGAAAAAAAAAAAGAAGAGAGAGCACAACGGCCAAAATTTTGCAGAAACCAGCCCATGATTTTGGTCATGGAAAAATATTTTTCTCCTTGTTTCTCTACTAATTGGAAGGTCCTCTAACATGGAGTAGTTGTTGGAAGAAGAAAACCATTTGTTTTGCAAAATATCAAGACAACCTAATGGAACAAGTGGAGAAATCAAGGTATGGTTCAATCTTGATTTTTTACATGTTTTATGGTGTTTATGCATGTTGTGATATGCAAAAATGAATGAAAATCATGAAAGTTATGGAGTATGTTGAAGTGTAGCCGTGTGCATGATGTTGGTGTGGCATGTGTGTGTGTTAATTTAGTGTTTGATTGATATTGTTATGGACGTTTTGTGTATGTTGTAATGTGTAAGAAAATGATGAAATGCATGAAGTTGTGTGTGTTGATGTGTGGCCGTGAATGGGGGTTGTTTGTGTGGAAGAGATGGACTAATTTATTTGATATTTTGGTTGTCGTCGATATGAATTCTACAATGTGAAATGAAGGTTTAATGACTTATGTTGGTGTTGCAATTGTTGTGGGATGTTTTGAAAGTTAATATGATTCTAATATGTTTTCTTATATTTATGAAGTAATGTTGGTAATTCTTGTATGGGAATATTTGTTGACGTAGTATGATGAATTTGAAAGAAAGAAATTGTTGGATTGTTGTATTCTTAATTGGAAGGTTTTGGATTGTTGAATAACGATATATTAGTTTGAATTGTCTTGAATACTTTGTGGATTGTTATGTGGAATATTCTTAAATTTTGTGCGGTTGGAATTGGCATTGATATTGTTAATGGTTGTTGGTTTGGTTGTTGATTGAATATTGGCCAGTTGAACTTGGTGGGATGGAGTATTTATAGGGGAAGTCTTTGCCGAAATTTCGGTAGATAAGTGTTATCTTAAAATTCAACTTCTAAATGCTCTAATTAATGTTTGGTAAATGTGACCAAATTGTAGATTTTTGGTGAATTTAGAGCTCGAGTTTGGAGTAGCGGAAAAGGCGGAAAAGGTATGTAAGGCTTTACTCTTCCTTCTTTGGCATGTCCTAGACATAATAGGTTTGGATACGAGCCTCGGGACTACTCTATCTCTAGAAACCTAAGTTTGGATTTGACCACTATTCATTCAATAGAATTGAATTAGACTTTCTATGTTTCATTGGAAAGGTAGCTTGAATATATGTAACTTTCACCGACGGCACCGGAATGTCCCAAAACCTTGCTAGGTAACTTTATTAAGCCTAGGATTCTAAGGCAAGTATTCCTTCCAGAAATTCGTAAATGTCCTCCAGGATGTCCATATGTTGCAAAGACCAAATTTTAAGAGGTTGAAAGCCTTTATGCCAAACGATGAATATGGCTTATAATGGTAACAATGACGTCAAATATGAAGAAATGCCTATGACGAATATGTCGACGATACGTTTCTACCACGAATGTAATTACGTGAGACGTGTTAAAGGTTTCCATAACGTTCTCATTTTCAAACGCTAGGAGTAATGGTTTTAAGGCATGATTTTCTTTTTAAAAGTTTGCAAATGTTTTCCAAAATATTCATTTTTCTCCAAAAACCAAGTTTGATGATTTTGAAAGCTTTTATGACTAAAACGATGAACATGATTCTATGATGACAAGGATGATGCCAGATATGAGAAAATGTCTATGACAAATACGTCAAGGATATGTATATGCACATGGGATGGGGGAAGGGATACATGGGGGAATGGGAAGGGAAACATGTTTCATTGCCACTGTCGGTACAACTTATCATCCCGGACGCGGGATGCCGGACGCGGGATTTATGGGCCGGAGTTTTCGGCGCTATGTGGGCGCCGACGTCGTTCGGCGCTATGATATGATATGACACGCTATGATATGATATGACACGCTATGATATGATATGATACGCTATGATATGATATGATATGCTATGATACGATATGATATGATATGATATGATTCGCTATGATATGACCTGATATGACATGATATGATATGATACGATATGATATGATATGATACGCTATGATATGATATGATACGACATGATATGTTATGACAAGACACGACATGATATGAGTTCTATTCTCCATGCATGAAAAAAAATGCTTTTTAAAAAAAAAAAAAAAAAAAAGCGCATGCGTAGTTTCCGGCCAAAGGGCATTCACGTGTACGGGTTACTCTCTTACCTCATTATCCGTTCTATGATCCCATGATGTTTATATTCATGCTTTATGCATTTCTTATCTTTTACTTTTCAGACCTTACATACTCGGTACATATTCCGTGCGACCCCCACTTTCTTCGGGCTGCGTTCATGCGCGCGAGTACACCCAAAGTGAGTCAAGACATTAGCGAGAAGGTGTTCCGGCGGGATTGGCGAGCTCCATTTTCTCGAGTCTTTGCCGAGTCGGTGTATACGTGTGTTATGGTATACGATTATGTTAGAGACTTGCGAACGAGTCATGTATATAAGATGTCCGTTGTGAGCGGCTCTATAAGCCGTCGTATTGCTATACATGATATTACGATTTTTGTACGGTCGCAAGTTATGTTGATTTGAAAAGATATAAAATATGTTCGTTTTTCAAAAATTTTTTCATTATGCGTTCATGTGCGGTTAAGGAGCCGTGTAATTACGAGTACTATGACGGTCGAGAGGTTCGCTCGAAGCCCTAAAATGAGGTCGGGTGCCACGCACACCCTATCGGATTAAGGGTGTGACACAAATATCGAAATAGACTAAAATAATAGGGTCTCTGACTTTTTAACAATTCATTATTATTAATGCCGTCGCCGTAGAAAGCGGTACCTGGACCGCCCCAGCGGCCACATGGCCACTTTAGCGATAATAACTAAAAGTCATTGACCGCTCCAGTGGTGCCGCTGCTGCGGTGCTGGTGCCACCAAAGCGGGCACCAGACACCAAAAACTTAACCCAAGTTTTATTTTTTGATTCGATTTCTGACTAATTTTCGAGGCCATCTGCTCACATACCAAACACCTAGTCTCACATAAAATGCACTATGAACGCGGGCCGCGCGCTTGCGCAGAATTCCCAACGGAGGTCTCGTTGACCGAGTCAGCCCCAGGTGCCTTAATTGCAAATTTCCATCACAAGTCCCGAAATGCCCAGGTGCATTAAAACCAAGACAACCTTTTACGGGGTTCTCGCGGTCCGGACCTCTCGAAATTGATGAAATTTCAAAAAAAGTTCGTTTGCCCAAAAGTCAACTTTGGGTTAACCATTTTTCACTTTAAACTGATTTTTTCACAAAAGTTGCCCGAACCCGGCCTAGACACCTCGAGAAGCGTGTCAACGGTCCTTTCGTGTCAAAAGTGAGCTAATCAATGCTTGGTAACGGGCGAAAATACCAGGAGACTATAACGACCAAACAGGTCGTTACAGATATGGGTGATTGTTGATAGGCTTACAAAGTCAGCATATTTTCCACCTGTCAGGACTACTTATTCTGCTAAGGATTATGCGAAGTTATATATTAAGGAGATAGTGCAATTTCATGGTGTTCCAGTATTCTATTATTTCAGACAGAGGTGCACAGTTTATAGCTAACTTCTGAAAATCTTTCCAGAAAGGATTGGGTACATAAGTGAGTCGTAGCACAACATTCTATCCCCAGACAGACGGACAAGCTGAGCATACGATCCACAAACTTGAGGATATGTTACGGGCATGTGTGATAGATTTCAGAGGTAGTTGGGATGATCATTTGCCGCTTATCGAGTTTGAGTATAATAATAGTTACCACTCCAACATTCAGATGGCTCCGTATGAAGCCATATATGGACGAAAATGCAGATCACCTATCGGATGGTTCAAGGTTGGGGAATCTAAGCTAATAAGACCACATTTGATCCAGCAGGCAGTTGATAAGGTTAAGCTTATTCAGGAAAGCCTATTGGCTGCCCAGAGTCGCCAGAAGTCTTATGCAGATAATCGACGACGTGAGTTGGAGCTTTAGATAGACGACTAGTTATTATTGAAGGTATCACCAATGAAGGTTGTTATGAGATTTGGTAAGAAGGGAAAGCTTAGCCCTCGATACATTGGGCCTTATAGGATTGTGTGCCGAGTAGGACAAGAGGCCTATGAGTTAGCTCTACCTTCAGACTTGGAGTCTGCACGTCCGGTCTTCCATGTGTCTATGCTTCATAGGTGTATTGGAGATCCTTCCAGAGTCGTACCCGTTGATGGTGTTCAGGTTGTAGAACAACTACCATATGAAGAGGTTCCTATTGCCATCCTATATCGACAGGTCCGTAGGTTAAGGACCAAGAACGTGGCATCCATAAAAAGGTACTTTGGAGGAATAAGAATGTTGAAGAGATTACTTGGGAAGCTGAGGAAGACATGAGACCCAGATATTCACACTTGTTTTCGGCTCCGGAAGCGATGCGGACTACGACATGCTCATGCTTGTGAGGGTATGTATTATTTGTCAGTTACACTTATTGGTCATGTGGGACCATTGTTGTTATCGATTGTTGCAGCCCTGTGTGGCATTGTAATGTGTTGTTGGGTTGTGTGGAAGGTTGCTAGTGGTGTAATTACAGAGGATACTCTGCCAAAATTTTACGTAGACTCCTAAGGGTGCTAACATTTGAGGATGAATATTTCTAAGGAGGGGAGGATGTTACCCTCCGTACTTTCGTACATTAAGTTTCTTCATGAGCTGGTTGCTATAGATTCGGTGCCACGACCCAATTTCACAAAGTCGCGCGGACACCTACCTATCCCACCTCGGTAGGCGAAAACTTAAATAGCGGAAGAAGATAACGTAAGTTTGACATATGAATATATAATAAGTGCATAAGTAAATCCAAAACCAACCCAATATCTGGTCTGGTCATAGAAGAGCATCTAACTAAAATCTATAAGTCTGGAAGCAGTAATAATACATCAATAGTCTCAAATATGTCTTAGAATAGCAAAATAATGCATAATAAAAGAAGAGTCTTCGGGTAGCGAAGCGTCTACGTGCTCACCCCAATAGACTCAAATCAGTAACCTCGAACTCTCAACCACGAGGGGTTGATGTCGACCCGCACTCGATACTACATTCATAAAGAATGCGGCAAAGTGCGGTCGATATAAACAACACGTGCTGGTAGGTATCATCGGCCGACTAAGACTAGCTAACATATACCAAGATAATAAAGTAAGATAAACAGGTAAATCAACAAAGTATAAGTCAACACGAGCCAGTAACCAAGTACAAGTCATCACTTATGTTATAGCATCTAAACCCAACTGTGCCAAGTCTCAGTATATCCAATCTGAATCAGTATATCACAATCATATCACAACGAGTCATCACCTATATAGTAGCATCTAAACCTAACTGTGCCAAATCTAAGTATATCACAATCATATCACAATGAGTCACCACCTATGTTATAGCATCTAAATCCAACTGTGCCAAATCTCAGTATATCTATTTCGAACTAGTATATCACAATCATATCACAACAAATCACAGGAATATCACAGGAAGCCAAATGATACAATGCAATGCAATAATGTATGAAGTGTGAATGCAATGCATATGCACCGTACACATACTTCGATGATGGAACATCACATCTCAGCAGTACAACCCATGGAGGACCTGCGAAGTCCATGTACACTCACGATTCTGGCAATAACCTCGGCAATTGCTACCAACACTCATGCCTCGATTCTGGGATAAATGTCGAACTTCGATCCTCACGTCACTCTCATCCAACTGGGACCAGATTCTTATACCTCATCAATGTATCAACAGTATATCATGAAGGATGAGAATGGGTGCAACATATGAGTTCAAATTCAATAATCAAATCAATCTCAACAGTACCACAAATGGAACACAAGTAATATTAATAGTAAGGCTACACAATAAGGCATAATAGAATCACAATTCTCAATAGTACATCCCAGGGCACACAAATAATATCAATGATAAGGCTACACAATATGCCACAATGGAATCAGAACTCTCAACAATACCTTCCAGGGCACACAAGTAATATTAATGATAAAGCTATACAATAAAACACAATGGAATCACTATACTCATCTTAATATCAATCAAGTAAAGTACCGCAATATCATAGCCATGATATATCTCTAATCACAAATATTCGATGTCTCAATGTTGAACGAGCCAATAAGTAAATAGAACAAGATAAGTCAACAACGCAATGGGGTGGCTAGCCCCCAAATCACACAACAAGGCCAAACCTAATACAATATCCAACCCAACTTCATACCCAAAGGTTTACGTGCATTCTCCGAAAATATCATCTAAACATACGCATCTCTAATCGAAGTCTCACCATAAGGTAAACCATAACCTACCTGGAAAGTCCAATAACAAAGTCTCCAATAATCACACCTTACTCTTTCCTTTCCTTGAGCCTTGAGATAGTGAAAGTCTACGCATATTTGAATCATGAAATTAAAATCAAGAAGAACATTGATATGCTCAAATTACACCTATTAATGGTATAACGCGGACGTTGTCAAATATAGTAACCCAACGAGGTTGGGGTCAAATTCCACAGGGAATATGGTGTGAAAAGGTTACTAAAGTCGTAGGATGCTTAATTTAGGTCTAATGTCTTAATCCGATGATTTCTGTAAAAGTTGGGTTTTTATGACTAATTGCTAACTAATTGCTTTGGGTTGTAATTTATGGTAAAAGAAACCAAGGTTGTGTCCCTGTTAGATAAAGTGTATGATTATGTGTATTGATCTTGATATAATTCCAATGGATCATTAAATGAATGCACTTAACCTCTATATGAATATCTATTTTCCAATAAATAAATACTTTCTCTTTTTATGATTTTCCCAAATATAAGAAAGTAACTATGAAGAACGGTAAATTATGCCAAGTAAATTCTTCTTATTCCTAAGTGAATTTATTAAATAAAGTTTAAAGCTTTGTGTCCTTGTTATTTATTCTTACCAACCCTAATTATTTTCCCAAATAAATCAAGGTTTATGGCTTTAATCAATGTTTGCAACCATTAATTATGAATGAAGAATAAATAAATCCTAATAATCCATTATGTATATATCAATCACAAAACCCAATCACAAAACACCCATCATTGGGTTCACAACCCTAGTAAGGGAAGTTAGCTACTCATAACAAAGAACAAGAAATAAGAAATTGAAGAATTCATAATTGCTTACTTTGGAAGAAAAGAAGAATTGATAATACTTGAATTGATATTTGAACCTTCAAAAACTAGAGAGTATTTAATATTCTAAGTCAAAAGTTAAAATATAATAACTGATAACAATTAAAACCCTACAATGACTATTTATAGGTTCTGAAAACATAAAAGTTACAGATTTGCACTTTGGTCCCCGTCGATACAAAATACAGTCCGTAAATTGAAATACGGACCGTAAACCAGTTTATGACCAGGTCTTCCTTCAAGACTTGAGCAACTGCAATCTCTTAAAATATGGGCCGTATTTTGATTTACGGTCCGTCTTCTGCATAGTCGTCTTTCAACTTCCAAAACTTTGACTTTCTGCCAGATGCTTGAATGGTTAAATACGCTTTGAAATACGGACCGTAAAGTGTAATGCGGTCTGTAAAAGTTGTTCGTAAATCACCATTTCCTTAGCCTACCTTTCTGGTTCTTCTTATTCTTAAATGAACCCATGGAATATGGCCCGTATTTGAGAATACTGAGTTTACTACCACCTCTGCACTTTTAACTGTTTTCATTCCAAATCTGTTCCGTTACCTGAAAAACACTAAAAACTCATCAAATAGACACTAACTTGCTTAAAAACAAGTAAAAATTCTCATAGAAAGGCCTTGAATATGCCATAAATTCCCAGCACATCAAACATCAATCAAACCGTACTTCTATTCAAGACCCAAATTCCCAACCTATGGAATGGGGTTTATGAATTAGAAAGGTGAAATTAGGAATCTATAGGCCTCAACATGAAATTAAGCTTTAAGTGATAAATTTCCATCAATTACAAGTTAGAAGGACTAACAATTTACTTAAATTTGGATTCTAGGCAAAACCTCCAAATTTGGGTATACACCCTAACTCCCAATTCAACAATTAGACCTTGATAAAGAAGTAAACATGTTACTATAGCTTATATTCATCAAATCTATGCTAAATAAGCTAACCCAACCACTAATTTCAGATTTATAGTTAAGAAATCATTTAGGAAGAAACCCATTAAAACCCACTATTAATACTCAACTTATTAACAAACTTAGCATGAACCATGATTTTATATGGTGATTTAATGATCAAGGAATGAAGTATAAGGTTGGGGAAACTCACCACAAAGCTTAGCCTCTTCAAGAACTCCAAAACCCTGTCCAATAGCCTTTAGACGAAATAGGGAAATGTTTAGAGACTTAGGGTTTTTATCGCTTACACCATTCAGTTACTGCCCAACATGTGCTTCGGTGTTTAGCTTGACCGCTTCAGCAGTCGGTCCACCGCTTCCGCGGTGTCGGGGAAGTGAACACCAGTAAACCAGAAAATCGTCCAAGTTTCATGAACTTCACCTGAAGTCCCGACTAACACTCGATACCGTATGCTCACAAATCAAATATGCAACTATACATATAAATGCACTACGAATGCACTCGTGGCCTCGAAATTCCCATCGGGGGTATCGTTGACCGAGTTAACCCCCGATACCTCTAAACTAACATTCCAACCCAAGTCCCAAAATGCACCCAAGTACATTGGGAACCGAACCGAATATGCGCACAAGTTCTAAATGACCATCCGGACCTCTCAAAATTAAAGAATTTTCGATAAAGGTCCGTTTATTCAAAGTCAACTTGAGTCAACCCTTCTTCACTTTAAGACCAAACTTCCCCAAAACTTACCCAAATCAACTCTGATGACCTCAAGAAGGGTGTCAATGGTCCCCACGGGTCAAATATGAGCTAATAAAGCTCAAAAAAGGATCAAAGGGATCGAAAATGTAATAACGACCAAACAGATCGTTACATTCGGAAGCGGAGTTATTTTTGAGGATATGTGAGATTAAATGTGCTCATCTTGAGTATACAGGTTAAGTCTATGCTTAGTATATGTTGAGAGGCTTAGAGGTTGAACGAATCGATGAGAATATATTTTGAAAAAAGTTGGGTATACGGACTGTATATTTAATTAACCCCTATCGTAAATCGATTACAATGGGGGTGATCCACTAATTGGATTTTACAGTCCAATTATAAAGGCCGTATAATTTTTTTGTCCATAAAAAGTGGACCGTAAATTTAAGTCGGTGCCAGATTTTTTTTTATGTTATATTTCGTACCCCCCTCATTTTTTTCTTATTTCCCCTTATTTCCTCAGACTCCAAACACCTCTAGAAACTTCTCCAAGATATGTAATCAACCCCTAGTGAAATCAAGGATTAAAAGTGAGAATCAAGTGCTAAAGGGTTCCAAAGAATTGTTAAAGTTTGTTTCTCCTTCTTGTAATAGCTTTGAAAGATACTTCAAGGTGATGTAATCTCAAAATTGAAGTGTTCATGAGTTCTTGAGGTAATATTTCATTTTATTTCCATGTTTAAGAGTTTATGTGATAGTTATGCTACGGTTTGAGAGAAAGAAATTGGAGAAAAGGTTCAAACATAAACTTGATGTTATTTTGAGTTGTAATATAACTTGAGCCATGAGTGCCAGTGTGTTTTGACCAAAACTCTTGTTATGGGGATAATAGTTAATATTGAGAATGTGTTGAGGGTTTTATACTTGGTTTATTTGGAAGAAGAAAGTGTATAAAAGTTTTATATAGAGCGTATATTAGGCTATTTTGTTGAAAACCTTAGGGTGAGTAGTGATGCAGAACTAAAGAGGCTTATTTGGGGTTGTTGTTAGCAGTTGGAAGTGTTGTGATAGTTGAGCAATAGGGGAAATATTGCCTGTTTCACTTTAGAATCGAGTTATCATTGATATACGTGATATGATAGCACCATCTAAATTGTATATGTATTCTCTAGTTATAGGATTGACGCTCTAGTTGTGATAAGCTCATTGTTGGATTTCTTGGATGACTTTTAAGATATGTTAAGGCTAACTTTCCTTCTTTTTAGCATGATCCTTATGAACGGAACGTAAACGTAACGCTAATCCATAATGAATTCTATTCTTAGTAGCTAGGGATGTTCCATGTTAATTCATGTTCTAGAATGTTATTCTCAGTAAGTTCTTCTTCAGATTCAGTATGATTCATAGAGTCTCATAATATGTTCGGAGGTGTAACCTCTTTCCTTCACTCCGACAGATTCAAGATATACACTTATCATATTCTTGCATTGCATTTCATTTATATATACATATGTACAAATCTATGACCCCCCAGGCATTATATACGCGTATATTACATATTATATATATGTATGGGATATGGGGTATGGGGTATAGGGAAGGTGACGACATTATATACTCACTACCAACTGATCAGCTGGTCACATGATGATGATGATGCCCACAGAAGCCGATATGATACGATGGGATGCCCGCGGCTACGTACGCTTGGTACGCGTATATATATATATATATATATATATATATATATATATATATATATATATATATATATATATATATATATATATATATATATATATGTATATACCCTTGGCCCACGATGTAGGCGGTTACGGACATACGAGTTGCATTTTCATCCTATGTTCTCTTATGTCTCTTTCATGTTACTTTCATGCCTTACATACTCGGTATATTATCCGTACAGACGTTACTTTAATGGGAGCGCTACGCTTCATGCCCGTAGGTTCAGGTAGACGGGTTGACGATCTGCCACTGTAGGCTGTTGTTCAGATGTTATTGGAGCAATCCTTTTGTTCCGGAGTTGCTGTTGTGTTTTGGTACATTATATTTTTGTGTGCATGTGGGTATGGGGGGACCTATCCCGACCTTGTTACGTCATTTACTCCAGTAGAGGCTTGTAGAGAATTATGGTATAGTTAGACTTTATATGGCCCCTTCGGCCTATATCTTTGCTATATAGCATTTCACGATGACCATGTCGGCTTGCACAGTTCTTGTCCGGCATAGTTGTATAGTATGTCTTCTTGGGCTCATCACTTTTTCAGCATATTTCTCATATGATTTAGCAGATTATCATCCGGTGACCCTCGAGGTCTACTTTTGTTTATGATTATGATAGGAAAGCATGCTTAGCGGTGCTCAGTAGGTGGGGCTCGGGTGCCTGTCATGGCCCTCCAGTTTGGGTCGTGATAATATTGGATCGAGTTATGAGCCGCAACATATATATACACACATTAGGTCGGATTGTACGCCACAGCAGGTACATGGACATCGCGGGTCCCCATGGGTTATGACTGTCATAACGTGGAGGTATTACACCAGGAGCACGTGTTTATCATTGCATTGCACGTGCATTCATATTACATCTACCCACATCTCTGATTCGGTTGTTGCATTTGTTGTATTGCATGGTGCATTCCCGTACTAATTTTCTTGGTTGATTATTGACTTGTGTTGTCGTGTGCCTGATTAATACATACTTAGGGGTTGATCGACTCGAGGATTAGAGACGACTCGAGGATTAGAGACTTTCTCCTAGGCTATGACTTGAGGTTACAAAGATCAATTGTTGGTTGTACTGGCGTTTGTGGTTATTCTGAGGAATCGTGGAACTTGGCAGACTTGTGTTTAGGTGCTTCACCATAGGCTATGATTCGGCTATTTGATCTATCTGTGCTTGAATTCTCATTCTGGACTGTGTTGTGTCTATACTTGATTGTGAGCATGTCTATTCTTCAGTCTCTGCCTTTATATATGTTAGCTAACTATTTTCGGCATATGATACCTACTCAATACGTGTTGTTTGTACTGATGCTACCTTACTAAACTCCATTTTGAGGTGTAGAGTGTGTGATAGGTTCCATTTCAGATCCTCGAGAGTGTTTCTGAGACAGTGTTCTTGGAGACTTAGGGTGAGTTACTGCTAAATCTGCGGCATGAGTTTCCATTCTTCGTGTACTTGTCATCTAATCCAGATAGTAGCACAAGATTCAAAGTTGGAATCTTTCTACTCTTGTTAGTTAGGATAGAGCATCCTATCTTGTTGATTCTCTTTTCCCACTGCCTCAAGCTCTCGCTTTCAGGGAAAGAGATTGAGGATAGTTTGACATAAGTAGGGGGTTGCTATTACAAAATGAACTCTACCTCGAGAGGCGTTCCGCCACTTGACTGTAAGGAGAGGGGCTGTTGCTGTGCTCCTTTTGATATTATGAGCCTTTTATGGAAACATTTAGATAGTTCTTGTTATATTTATTCAGACATATATATATTTATTAGTAGCTCTTGTGCTGACTTACACCAGATGCCTTGGGTATAAGATGTTTTCCGCACTTATTCTCTTTTAATTGATATTGAGGTTTATTATTTATTACATTGATCTTCCGTATTGATAGATTGCATGTTGGAAAAGGGAAGAGTTCACCTAACAAGATGGGAAATGATAGGTGCCCGTAAGACTAAGCAATTTTGGATCGTGATAAGTTGGTATCAGAGCCCTAGGTTACCCAGTCTATAAGTACAAGAGCATGTCTAGTAGTGTCTTACGGATCGGTACGATCAGCTCCGTACTTATCTGTGTGAGGTGATAGGACATTTAGTAAACTTCCATTTCTTCCATTCCCTTCGTGCTTCTTCATTCGAATTAGTATCTAGTCGATTCCAATTGGTATCTGAATATCTTTGTCATATTCTCTCACGAATGGTGGAAACTCCTTCTTAAATTCTTATGCGAACGGTTTTGTTATGAGGTGTTGTGGTATATATGGTACGGTACGAGATGTGTCATCCAGATTTGGACGCGTGCAATGGCTTGAAGATTCAGTTATGTGGGACCGTGGTTAAGACACATTTATTGTGGGGGTTTTCTTGAGAAATGGGAAAGATGGTACAGAGGGTCAAATGATTTCCATGTGTCTGGATTGGGTTGCTCGGGAGTCGCAAAAGTGCATTTATGGCTTAACAAGAGTGATTTGTTTGAGGTATGATTGGTTTGGGAAATTTTTCAACATCGTCAAGGTATTATGATGGTTTGCATGGCACAAGTGTACTAATGGAAGGTCAAATATTCAGCAGCGACAGTGTATTAGATGTCAATGTGCGAGGATGAGTGTAAGTTTGGTAAGGACCATAGGAAGTTTGGTAAGGACCATCGGATTTGGCAAAAGGATAGTGACCGCATGTAATAAAGAAAAGTAGTTGAGAATAAGGACATGAAGGATGACTTTTGTGGGAAACGTGTAGCAAAGCAAGATCTTAGGGTAGTTTAGTATGAGTTCTTTTCGGTATAATGGGACGGAGGCGTAAGGAAGAGGATTTGGATAGATCAATCTCCGTTATTAAGAAGGGAAAAATTGATAGCTGTCGTGTTTGTCAGGAAAAGATTACTTGGTATGAGAGTGGATTTAATATTCAGTCGTGACAAGTTAAGTTGGACTTTGACGTGACTATATGGTAGTGGTTTTTGGGTTCTTTCAGGAAAGTGGTTATCGGTTCTAAATAGTAAAGCAAGGTTACTTGTGATGAGTGGAGACTTAAGATATCGGATAGTCATGGTCGTGGTCCTCCAGTAAAGAGTATGTTCACCGGGTCTTCGTGTTTAGAGGAATGGTAAGGATATCGTGGAGTTAAGAGATAGTTGATTTGAGAGTTATGTTGCGGTCATACATAATAGGATAGATATAAGGGTTCAGTGTTGAGTTGGTATAATTGGTTATGCCATGGGCCAATGGGAGCCAGTAGTTAACTAATACGGATGACTCTAGTGTAGGACAAGTGCGAAGTTTTAGTACTCAAGGTGCAATCGGGTGTTGCATCTAATATTGGATTAGGGTTGAGAGTTTTGTACCTATTGTGTAAGTTTCAGCTAGCTCCTGCTATTTCTGGTGTTGCTACTCGGTTTGAATTGATCGAATGAAAGGGATAATCACGGGAATGGTTAGAGGTATTCGGGTTCTACAATTGGGATGTTCGAAGTGGTAAATCAATGATGAGGTTTGAATTAATTCGAGTTGTGGAGAACATGTTGAAATTTAAGTTAAGGCATTTTGAGCAAAGGCACCTTGGTGGACATACATAAGGACATTAGTAGGACTGTGTATGTGATACGCTGGATTTAGAGAGTATTCAATTTAGAGTTGAGTGAGTTAAGGGAACTCTAATGTGTAGAGTATGTGGCCTACTACTATCTCCAGGATTGATGTCACGACCCGGCTAGGAGCCATGATGGGTACCCGGGGCTGACTATCGAGCACCACTCATTATGCTAATCATCATACCCAACCTGAACATACACAATCTCCAAGGCAACACACACACACACACATATATATATATATAAGCCCTCACGGCTGCAAAAAAAAGAAAGATATACAAAAATATACATTGATGCATCCATGAGATAACTACTACCCACGCATATGTATCTACGAGCCTCTACTAGAGTACTGAGACATAAGGACGGGACAGGACCCCGTCGTGCCCAAATATACACAAAAGAATGTATCAACAAATGGCACCTTCGGAATAGTGGAGTGCTCATGTGAATATGCCGAATAGCTCCTAAGAATCTGGGCCGCCTCCCTATCTACCTGTGGGCATGAACACAGCGTCTAAAAAGAAAGGACGTCAGTACGAACAATGTACTGAGTATGTAAGGCATACATAATAACATGATAAAGAGATGCAAGAATATAAGATAAAGGAGTAACCTGTAACTGGTTGCCTCTTAAGGCGAAGTCATGCATGCTAACTCATATAATAACAATATCATATCATGTAAACATATGTATGTAACTGCCCAACCATATAGGTGCGGTGTGATCATCATTAGCCCGCATCCGGGGTAAACATCTCATGCCGCCCACTAGTGGTGTCTGCCCATGCCATCTAAACATGGTGTATATGCCGCCCGCCTTAGCGGTGTCTTCCCGGCCATGTAGGCACGGTGTAATCTCATCATTATGTACTTATCATGAAGCATGCATTATAACTCAATTAAAGCTACAATTCTATCGGGGTGATGTAAGGTCGAGAACCCCCGATTCCATTATGGAGTAGTCAGGATCATCATGTCTCACCCTGAAGGAACTAGCATCATAAGGTGAGTCTAACAATAATGAGCAACATCAAGGAATCATATAAGGATCATTAGCTTCAGAAGAATATCACGTCATGAGCTTTAGGGTTTCTAGATTTAGATTCATCGTCATCATTATCACATTCATAACACGTCTCTTATCATTATCTTGCGAGTAGCTCTCAATAATCATAGGCTTATAATTTCTAGAATATGAGAAAGTCATGGAAAGATAAAGGAAGTCATATTATAGGAATCATGACTTAGAAAAAGAAGGGACTAGCCTCACATACCTTTATGTTTCCTTAACGACTAAGCGTCCTCCTTCCAAACTTACAACTCTACATTCAAGGGAATTCGTACTAAGATTAGATAATCTGAAACATACTTGAAGCTAATCTAAGATGACTAAGGGCTAGCAAAAATTGGACAGCACTTCCTTTGTTTCTACAACTTCCTCCATATTATATAACAACTCCCAAATATCAATAACAACATTCATAATATCATAATCAATAACTTTATCAAGTTCGACATTATCCAATTTCCACAATTCCCTACCAAAATGATTCATGACCATAGCTAAGGCATAACACTGTATTCGTTCTCATATAATACTTCTTTAACATCATTTGTATCATTTACAACAATATTTCACTCATAACATCTCAAGAATCATGATTCATGTCAAACTACTATTCAAGAATACCACTATTCTCATATTTGTAACCCACTTTCTACTTTCTTCCATAATCCAAGTCTTTCAACCATTCAATACTCTTAATAGCATGAAATGAACATAAAACTCACCTTTGATTGTGAAGGAATGGGTTTTGGATGAAATGCTTCACTTGGAGAAAACCACCTTTCACTTCCAAAGAAATTTCTAGCTTCCATCAACCCTAATTAGCATTCATGCACTTGATTCTACTAGTCTTTGGTATTTGATCTTTGATTTCCCTTGAATTTATGTTAACGAAATGTATGGAACCTTCTAGAGGTCTTGAGAGAAGTGGAGAAGATGTAAAAATGAAAATTAGAAGTGGGAACTTATATTTATACTTGGAAAATAACTCAGGCTGATGGGATTATACGGACCCTTATACGGTCCGTATAAGTGACCGTTTTCACCATCAGGGAAATTCTCCTTTCTGTAAGGTTATACGGACCCTTATACGGACCGTATAAGTGGTCGTATAACTCCATTTTTCCGAAGTTAATCTCGTCGATTCGTTTCATCTCCAATCCTTATGGAACTTTCTTAGCACTTGTTTAACACTTCATTAACAATCTAAGGAGCATTATAACCCTTTCTCAAGACATTATTAAATCAACATTAGCCCGGTTCTTTCCAAAACCTTTCCAAAGTACGACTTATACCTTGCCTTCCTCAACGAACTTTCTTCTCTTGCCTCAAATGTCTTTGGAATCTTAATTAGAATCAATGAGTACCCTTTCTTACTTGTAGGGACATCATATACTTCTCACCCTGCGTTAGTCTATTTACCACGCAACGACTTGAAATTTTTCGAGGTGTCACACTCTGCCTCCCTTTAAAATCATTCATCCTCGAATGTTAAGTTTTCGGGAATCCTACAGAAATTTTTCCAGAGTTTCCCCTGTAATATGGCGCTACCATCCTGTCATAACAACCCACGATAACATCGCTTCATAGGGCTATAACACAATAGCAAGAAAATATGGCCACACACGACCAAAAGCATTAAAAGAGAGCATCACATACCTTATGAGAACGGCGACTCATCTTAAATCTCTTCCGAGGGTGGAAACAATTGCGGGTACTTGGACTTCATGTCTTCTTCCGCTTCCCAAGTCATTTCCTGTCACACCCTAATTTTCGACAGGGTGTGATGGGCACCCGACCCTTACTTAGGGCCGAGCGAACCCGCTGACTCTCGTAATACTCAAAATCATACTGGGCCCGCAAAACATGACATAAGCACATAATGAATTTTTTTTTTTTTTTTTTTTTGAAAACAAACATGCCTTTCATCTTTTGTCAAATCAAATAAACTAGCATCGTATGAAATCACCTAAACATATGAAGTTCGTAACATAATGCATATAATACGCTCGGCCATATAGCCGCTTACAAAACCGACATACACACACACGACAACCTGCCGCTGTCTCTACCAACATCTCGGATACCATACAAAAGCACTCGGACTCGGCGGCACTCCGGAGGAAATGGAGCTCGCCAATCCGACCGGAACGTCTTCCGCCGACATCATCTACTCATCTCAGGTACCGCGCGGCATGAAACGCAGCCCCCGAAGAAAGGGGGTCAGTACGAAATATGTACTGAGTATGCAAAGTATGAAGTACAGAAAACGAAGTCATAACCGAAGTACGGAGTACAGAAAGTGAGCACAATAGCCAGAATACCAAAGTGCTTGCATCTGACATACAAATCATACATAAGAGGTGCAGAAGACAAGTCTGATAATCAAAATGCCAAAACGCTTCGCTTTCTCTGAAAAACATTTCTGTCTCATATATACGGAAAATCAGACCCATCATATGAGCTGACATTAACCGATGTGAGACCGGCATAAACCAGTGTGGAATTTGCCTCACCACTGGGTTTGCCCCACCACCGGTTCTGATACCAACTGATCACAATCAAGACTGTCAAAATCACATATCATATGCACACATATCGTGTCCCGCCCTCTAGTGAGGACTCGGCAAATAAGATCATCTCATCATATTATCACATATCATATCAAATATATACACATACCGCGGCCAAAAACCCACGGCAATATCACACACACATACCGCGCGCCAAGAACCCGTCAATATCACATATACACATACCGCGGCCAAGAACCCAGCGGCAATATCACATATACACATACCGCGGCCAAGAACCCAGCGGCAATATCACATATACACATACCGCGGCCAAGAACCCAGCGGCAATATCACATATACACATACCGCGGTCAAGTACCCAGCGGTCAACATCACATAGTGCGCACGATAACAAAGCCCGGGACTTGGCGCGAAAAATGTAACCACGATACGAACAGAATCGTGAGTAACCAAATACAGTTTAAAACATTTTCAAAGACTCAATAGGTTAATCACAACGAACCATTATTTATAAGCCAAAACAGTAGTCAAATCTGATTTTCTTCCGAATATCACTCGGGAACATATCAAATCGAACTTCGGAAACCAAAGTCACGTATCAAAATCACATACATAAAAATCCTTATTTCGTACTCAACAGATAGATAAGTAATCATACTCGGGGTCGGAAAGATAGTCGTATTAAGTTCTTTCAAAAGCCATCGTTAGCACTATACGTAAGAAAGTCGCGGGACCCACGGACGAGCGTCAACCCAATCCGGGCTCGCCTATGAAAGTCATAGTCATTATACGTTATAGAATCATTTACAAGCATATCAAAGCCATCCGGTTCTGTCTGTGAAAGTTACGGACGTTCGTAGTTACAAAACTCTTTTGAAAACAAAACTTTTTAAGCAACATTTGAAAACCAATCATACAAAGACATATAGCCATATCTTAACCATATAAGGATGTCAACATCAAGAAGCAAATAAGCATCGGAAACATGCTCGGACTTTAAGAATAGAATTGCCCCAAGGCTCGTAACGTATCATAGCTTAGCCATATCTAAGACATGCCAAAAGAAGGAAAGGTAAGCTTTACATACCTCGATTGCTTCCTAAGCTAATCCAAACTCAAGTCTCGGCTTCTCAAAATCTACAACACGTCATTAGACACCAAACATTAGTCATAGGCACCTCGGAATCCCATTTTAAGCTCGCACTTTATTTACAGAAATTTGGGCAGCATTTCCCCAGTAAATTTAACACCCCGAGAATTTAACTCGGCCAAATATCCAACAACAATACTAACAACCACACCAACAATGTCAATAAGCAATTCCAAACGCATTCTAACATTAATAGCTCCTTTTTACATAATTCGACGACATTCATGCATATTCAATTCAACTTCATACATTCAAACTAATATCAACGATCGCATATTCAAATACCAATCCAAAACCATTCAAATACGATTCAAGAACATTTCCAACAATCCGCACAATATTTCAAACAATCCAATTAATGCTCTACTCCACCCGAAACCTCAAATTTCCATAAGAACAACAACAATACATTTTCTTCCTTTCAAATTCATAAACTACACCAATAATCCACATATTCACAACATTAACCTTAACAATACAAGAAACTACACTAAATTCACATTATCTTCAAAACAGCCCATAAACGTTCTCTACTTCAACTTGGACCATTAAATCATCATTTTCACCATAGAATCCATACAACAACAACCAAAACATACTAAATAAAATTAGTTCATCATGTTCTACAAAACAACACCTATACACGGCCACATACCAACTTCCATATTTTCATGAATTTCATTCATTTCCACACTCCACAACATACACAAACCATTCATAACATATTAAGAAGAGGATTAAAACTCACCCTTTCCACTTTGTTCTTCACTTGGCTAGGGTTGGAAATTGCATGAACAAGGGATTTGTTTGCTCCAACAACCACTTCATGTTGTTTAGGACCTTCCATTTGGTAGGAAAACTAGAAGAAATAATTTTTTTGTTGATCATTTCTTGGACCTCATTCGGCCATGGCTTGGCCGAATGCCCCTTCTCTTTTCTTTCTCCATTTTTCTTGAACTTTCTAAGAGATAAAAATGATGAAGATGATTTAATTGTCATCTTTTTCACCATATATAATTTGCACAAGTGGCCCTATGGCCCACATCTCACACATGGCCACATATGGCCATTTTCATGAAATACTAGTTTCCAAAATTTCACTTCTAGCCCCAAATTCTCATGAAATGCTTAACTTTTCATAATTCACTTTTAAACCCAAAATTTTCTTATTCCAAATTTACCCTTACACTCCATACCAATGAAAAGATGAATATGCAACTTATGCACTTTTAACAAAAATCAACAAAATCCAAAATTAAAAGTCTTGTCCATAACTTGTCGCAACCAACTTAGAATATTCCAACGTACAAAGTACGGGGTATAACATCCTTTCCCCCTTTAGAACATTCGTCCTCGAATGTTCAACTTGTCGTATGGGGTCTTACGGATCTCGATGGGGGTTTCTTTTATTACCAAAGCACGTGATCTCTTCTACCAACCATCTTTATTTTCCATCTCCTCTTACCTTGCGAATAACGTGATAAGGTCCAATATATTTCGGTTTAAACTTTTCCTTCTTGTAATTCCCTTTACTCAACTTATAACATTATAGGCACATTATCTCATGTCGTCTCTTAACCTTTAACTCAACCCTTCCTTATTCGTTCCACAACTTGTTTTTCCGTTTCACACTTGCCTTTATATTCTAGCTACATAGATCACATCATAACCTTGGCCACTTTCACACTAGGCTTCACTTATTTTCATAACAATTCCCATTATATCTTATTCGTAACCAATCCCTTAGTATAACACTTCTTAACCCTTTACCCTTTTCTGACCAACTTCTCCCTATATCCATACCATCACTTTTTCCTCCTTACTTCTTGTCTTAATCATACTATTACTTCTTTCTCGAGGTCAGCCATACTCGTAACTTACTCAAATCTTACCATCACGGTGGACACGACCTTTCAAGTCGGATTACAAATCCACATCTCATTTTCTCTTTATTTCTGGAAAAATTTTGGCAGAGTTTCCTCTATATTCCTTACTATCTCAAAACCTGTACACAGGAAATACCAACAATGCCTCACAGGGCCAAAATACATATATACATATCATATCATATCGCAGCCACACAGGGCTCCCAATATCATCAACAGTACACAAATGATAAACATACCTCGTATGCCCAACTCAAATGGCACCTGTTACACTTTCTTGTTTACTTTCCCCATTTAATCTTCAACTTGTATTTCAATCACAACTTCAATATCTTTCCCAACATATATCTTTCATACCTTTGCTTACCTGTGCTTGTAACTTCCAACATCATCAATCGTTTTCTTCCATCAATGTCATTCTTCTGGGTGAAACCAAAGGTTAGTGCAAGAAATCTCATTTCCTATAGCTTGGCTCTATGGCACGATCTCAGATGTGAAAGAAGAGTAACCACCCTAGATGCCCCGTAGCCTCCTGTTTATAAATGTGGCGCGCTACACACCATAAACAAGACTCTACTGGACACGACTTCGCAGACAACCCCTAGGACGAACTGCTCTGATACCAATTTGTTACACCCTAATTTCCGACAGGGTGTGATGGGCACCCGACCCTTACTTAGGGCCGAGCGAACCCGCTGACTCTCGTAATACTCAAAATCATACTGGGCCCGCAAAACATGACATAAGCACATAATGAAAATTTGTTTTTTTTTTTTTTTGAAAACAAACATGCCTTTCATCTTTGTCAAATCAAATAAACTAGCATCGTATGAAATCTGTAAACATATGAAGTTCGTAACATAATGCATATAATACGTCGCTTACATAGCCGCTTACAAAACGACATATCACACACACGACACTTGTTTGCAAAGTCTCTACCAACATCTCGTATACCATACAAAAGCACTCGGACTCGACCGACTCCGAGGAAATGGAGCTCGCCAATCCAAACCGAACGTCTTCCGCCGACATCATCTACTCATCCGCGGGTACCACGCGTACGAAACGCAACCCCCAAAGAAAGGGGTCAAGACGAAATATGTACGAGTATGCAAAGCATGAAGTACGAAAACGAAGTCATAACCGAAGTACGAGTACGTAAAGTGAGCATAATAACTCGAAAAAACCAAAGTGCTTGCATCTGACATACAAATCATACATAAGAGGTGCAGAAGACAAGTATGATAATCAAAATGCCAAAACGCTTCGCTTTCTTTGAAAAATATTTCTGTCTCATATATACGGAAAATCAGACCCATCATATGAGCTGACATTAACCGATGTGAGACCCGCATAAACCAGTGTGGAATTTGCCTCACCACTGGGTTTGCCCCACCACCGGTTCTGATACCAACTGATCACAATCCAGACTGTCAAAATCACATATCATATGCACACATATCGTGTCCCGGCCCTCTAGTGAGGGACTCGGCAAATAAGATCATCTCATCATATTATCACATATCATATCACATATACACATACCGCGGCCAAAAACCCAGCGGCAATATCACATACACACATACCGCGGCCAAGAACCCAGCGGCAATATCACATATACACATACCGCCGCCAAGAACCCGGCGGCAATATCACATATACACATACCGCGGCCAAGAACCCAGTGGCAATATCACATATACACATACCGCGGTCAAGTACCCAGCGGTCAACATCACATAGTACGCACGATAACACAACCGGCCCGGGACTTGGCGAAATATGTAACCACAGAATGCACGAACAGAATCGTGAGTAACCAAATACAGTTTAAAACATTTTCAAAGACTCAATAGGTTAATCAAACGAACCATTATTTCTAAGCCAAAACAGTAGTCAAATCTGATTTTCTTCCGAATATTATTCGGGAACATATCAAACCGAACTTCAGAAACCAAAGTCACGTATCAAAATCACATACATAAAAATCCTTATTTCAAACTCAACAGATAGATAAGTAATCATATTCGGGGGTCGGAAAGATAGTCGTATTAAGTTCTTTCAAAAAGTCATCGTTACTATACAAAGAAAGTCGCGGGACCCACGGACGAGCGTCAACCCAATCCGGGCCGCCTACGAAAGTCATAGTCATTATACGTTATAGAATCATTTACAAGCATATCAAAGCCATCCGGTTCGTCTCGTGAAAGTTACGGACGTTCGTAGTTACAAAACTCTTTTGAAAACAAAACTTTTTAAGCAACATTTGAAAACCAATCATACAAAGACATATAGCCATATCTTAACCATATAAGGATGTCAACATCAAGAAGCAAATAAGCATCGGAAACATGCTCGGACTTTAAGAATAGAATTGCCCCCAAGGCTCGTAACGTATCATAGCTTAGCCATATCTAAGACATGCCAAAAGAAGGAAAGGTAAGCTTTACATACTTCGATTGCTTCCTAAGCTAATCCAAACTCAAGTCTCGGCTTCTCAAAATCTACAACACGTCATTAGACACCAAACATTAGTCATAGGCACCTCGGAATCCCATTTTAAGCTCGCACTTTATTTACAGAAATTTGGGCAGCATTTCCCCTGTAAATTCAACACCCCGAGAATTCAACTCGGCCAAATATCCAACAACAATACTAACAACCACACCAACAATGTCAATAAGCAATTCCAAACGCATTCTAACATTAATAGCTCCTTTCTACATAATTCGACGACATTCATGCATATTCAATTCAACTTCATACATTCAAACTAATATCAACGATCGCATATTCAAATACCAATCCAAAACCATTCAAATACGATTCAAGAACATTTCCAACAATCCGCACAATATTTCAAACAATCCAATTAATGCTCTACTCCACCCGAAACCTCAAATTTCCATAAGAACAACAACAATACATTTTCTTCCTTCCAAATTCATAAACTACACCAATAATCCACATATTCACAACATTAACCTTAACAATACAAGAAACTACACTAAATTCACATTATCTTCAAAACAGCCCATAAAACGTTCTCTACTTCAACTTGGACCATTAAATCATCATTTTCACCATAGAATCCATACAACAACAACCAAAACATACTAAATAAAATTAGTTCATCATGTTCTACAAAACAACACCTATACACGGCCACATACCAACTTCCATATTTCCATGAATTTCATTCATTTCCACACTCCACAACATACACAAACCATTCATAACATATTAAAAGAGGATTAAAACTCACCCTTTCCACTTTGTTCTTCACTTGGATAGGGTTGGAAATTGCATGAACAAGGGATTTGTTTGCTCCAACAACCACTTCATGTTGTTTAGGACCTTCCATTTGGTAGGAAAACTAGAAGAAATAATTTTTTTGTTGATCATTTCTTGGACCTCATTCGGCCATGGCTTGGCCGAATGCCCTTCTCTTTTCTTTCTCCATTTTTCTTGAACTTTCTAAGAGATAAAAATGATGAAGATGATTTAATTGTCATCTTTTTCACCATATATAATTTGCACAAGTGGCCCTATGGCCCACATCTCACACATGGCCACATATGGCCATTTTCATGAAATACTAGTTTCCAAAATTTCACTTCTAGCCCCAAATTCTCATGAAATGCTTAACTTTTCATAATTCACTTTTAACCCCAAAATTTTCTTATTCCAAATTTACCCTTACATTCCATACCAATGAAAAGATGAATATGCAACTTATGCACTTTTAACAAAAATCAACAAAATCCAAAATTAAAAGTCTTGTCCATAACTTGTCGCAACCAACTTAGAATATTCCAACGTACAAAGTCGGGGTATAACATCCTTTGCCCCTTTAGAACATTCATCCTCGAATGTTCAACTAATCGTATAGGGTCTTAAGAATCTCGAGGGGGTTTCTTTTATTACCAAAGCACGCGATCTCTTCTACCAATCATTTTTCTTTTCCATCTCCTCTTACCTTGCGAATAACGTGATAAGGTCCAATATATTTCGGTTTAAACTTTTCCTTCTTGTAATTCCCTTTACTCAACTTATAACATTCTAGGCACATTATCTCATGTCGTCTCATAACCTTTAACTCAACCCTTCCTTATTCGTTCCACAGCTTGTTTTTCCGTTTCACACTTGCCTTTATATTCTAGCTACATAGATCACATCATAACCTTGGCCACTTTCACACTAGGCTTCACTTATTTTCATAACAATTCCCATTATATCTTATTCGTAACCAATCCCTTAGTATAACACTTCTTAACCCTTTACCCACTTTATCCTTAATATCTCGACCAACTTCTCCAATTCTTTTCCTCCTCACTCCTGTCTTAATCATACTATTACTTCTTTCTCGAGGTAAGCCATACTCGCAACTTACTCAAATCTTACCATCACGGTGGACACGACCTTTCAAGTCGGATTACAAATCCACATCTCATTTTCTCTTTATTTCTGGGAAAATTTTGGCAGAGTTTCCTCTATATTCCTTACTATCTCAAAACTTGTACACGAAATACCAACAATGCCTCACGGGCCAAAATACATATATACATATCATATCATATCGCGACCACACGGGGCTCCCAATATCATCAACGGTACACAAATGATAAACATACCTCGTATGCCCAACTCAAATGGCACTCGTTACACTTTCTTGTTTACTTTCCCCTTTAATCTTCAACTTGTATTTCAATCACAACTTCAATATCTTTCCCAACATATATCTTTCATACCTTTGCTTACCTGCGTACTTTGTAACTTTCAACATCATCAATCGTTTTCTTCCATCAATGTCATTCTTTTGCTGAAACCAAAGGTTAGTGCAAGAAATCTCATTTCCTATAGCTTGGCTCTATGGCACGATCTCAGATGTGAAAGAAGAGTAACCACCCTAGATGCCCCGTAGCCTCCTGTTTATAAATGTGGCGCGCTTCACACCATAAACAAAACTCTCGGACACGACTTTGCGTACAACCCCTAGGACGAATCGCTGCTCGATACCAATTTGTCACACCCTAAGTTCCGACAGGCATGATGGGCACCCGACCCTTACTTAGGGCCGAGCGAACCCGCTGACTCTCGTAATACTCAAAATCATACTGGGCCCGCAAAACATGACATAAGCACATAATGAAAATTTGTTTTTTTTTTTTTTGAAAACAAACATGCCTTTCATCTTTGTCAAATCAAATAAAACTAGCATCGTATGAAATCTCGTAAACATATGAAGTTCGTAACATAATGCATATAATACGTCGGCTTACATAGCCGCCACAAAACGACATATCACACACACGACACTTTTGCAAAGTCTCTACCAACATCTCGGATACCATACAAAAGCACTCGGACTCGGCAAAGACTCGAGGAAATGGAGCTCGCCAATCCAGCTGGAACGTCTTCCGCTGACATCATCTACTCATCTGTGGGTACCTGCGCGGCATGAAACGCAGCCCCCGAAGAAAGGGGGTCAGTACGAAATATGTACTGAGTATGCAAAGCATGAAGTACAGAAAACGAAGTCATAACCGAAGTACGGAGTACAGAAAGTGAGCACAATAGCCAGAATACCAAAGTGCTTGCATCCGACATACAAATTATACATAAGAGGTACAGAAGACAAATATAATCAAAATGCCAAAATACTTACGCTTTCTTTGAAAAACATTTCGTCTCATATATACGGAAAATCAGAACATATCATATAAAGTTGACATTAACCGATGTGAGACCCGCATAAACCAATTATGGAATTTGCCTCACCATTGGGTTTGCCCCACCACCGGTTCGATATATCACAATCGACAAAAATCACATATCATATGCACACATATCGTGTCCCGGCCATAATCGCGAGGGACTCGGCAAATAAGATCATCTCATCATATTATCACATATCATATCACATATACACATACCGCGGCCAAAAACCCAGCGGCAATATCACATACACACATACCGCGGCCAAGAACCCAGCGGCAATATCACATATACACATACCGCGGCCAAGAACCCAGCGGCAATATCACATATACACATACCGCGGCCAAGAACCCGAAAAGGTCAATATCACATATACACATACCATCGCAAGAACCCGCCGGCAATATCACATATACACATACCGCGGCCAAGAACCCGGCGGCAATATCACATATACACATACCGGACACATCAAGTACCCAGCGGTCAACATCACATAGTACGCACGATAACACAACCGGCCCGGGACTTGGCGAAAAATGTAACCACAGAATGCACGAACAGAATCGTGAGTAACCAAATACAGTTTAAAACATTTTCAACGACTCAATAGGTTAATCACAACGAACTATTATTTATAAGCCAAAACAGTAGTCAAATCTGATTTTCTTCCGAATATCACTCGGGAACATATTAAACCGAACTTCGGAAACCAAAGTCACGTATCAAAATCACATACATAAAAATCCTTATTTCGGACTCAATGGATAGATAAGTAATCATACTCGGGGTCGGAAAGATAGTCGTATTAAGTTCTTTCAAAAAGCCATCAGAACTATACAGAAGAAAGTCGCGGGACCCACGGACGAGCGTCAACCCAATCCGGGGTCGCCTACGAAAGTCATAGTCATTATACGTTATAGAATCATTTACAAGCATATCAAAGCCATCCGGTTCTGTCTGTGAAAGTTACGGACGTTCTTAGTTACAAAACTCTTTTGAAAACAAAACTTTTTAAGCAACATTTGAAAACCAATCATACAAAGACATATAGCCATAGCTTAACCATATAAGGATGCCAACATCAAGAAGCAAATAAGCATCGGAAACATGCTCGGACTTTAAGAATAGAATTGCCCCCAACGCTCGTAACATATCATAGCTTAGCCATATCTAAGACATGCCAAAAGAAGTAAAGGTAAGCTTTACATACCTCGATTGCTTCCTAAGCTAATCCAAACTCAAGTCTCGGCTTCTCAAAATCTACAACACGTCATTAGACACCAAACATTAGTCATAGTCACCTCGGAATCCCATTTTAAGCTCGCACTTTATTTACGAGAAATTTGAGGCGCATTTCACTGTAAATTCAACACCCCGAGAATTCAACTCGCCAAATATCCAACAACAATACTAACAACCACACCAACAATGTCAATAAGCAATTCCAAACGCATTCTAACATTAATAGCTCCTTTCTACATAATTCGACGACATTCATGCATATTCAATTCAACTTCATACATTCAAACTAATATCAACGATCGCATATTCAAATACCAATCCAAAACCATTCAAATACGATTCAAGAACATTTCCAACAATCCGCACAATATTTCAAACAATCCAATTAATGCTCTACTCCACCCGAAACCTCAAATTTCCATAAGAACAACAACAATACATTTTCTTCCTTCCAAATTCATAAACTACACCAATAATCAACATATTCACAATATTAACCTTAACAATACAAGAAACTACACTAAATTCACATTATCTTCAAAACAGCCCATAAACGTTCTCTACTTCAACTTGGACCATTAAATCATCATTTTCACCATAGAATCCATACAACAACAACCAAAACATACTAAATAAAATTAGTTCATCATGTTCTACAAAACAACACCTATACACGGCCACATACCAACTTCCATATTTTCATGAATTTCATTCATTTCCACACTTCACAACATACACAAACCATTCATAACATATTAAGAAGAGGATTAAAACTCACCCTTTCCACTTTGTTCTTCACTTGGCTAGGGTTGGGAATTGCATGAACAAGGGATTTGTTTGCTCCAACAACCACTTCATGTTGTTTAGGACCTTCCATTTGGTAGGAAAACTAGAAGAAATAATTTTTTTTGATCATTTCTTGACCTCATTCGTTACATGGCTTGGCCGAATGCCCCTCTCTTTTCTTTCTCCATTTTTCTTGAACTTTCTAAGAGATAAAAATGATGAAGATGATTTAATTGTCATCTTTTTCACCATATATAATTTGCACAAGTGGCCCTATGGCCCACATCTCACACATGGCCACATATGGCCATTTTCATGAAATACTAGTTTCCAAAATTTCACTTCTAGCCCCAAATTCTCATGAAATGCTTAACTTTTCATAATTCACTTTTAACCCCAAATTTTTCTTATTCCAAATTTACCCTTACACTCCATACCAATGAAAAGATGAATATGCAACTTATGCACTTTTAACAAAAATCAACAAAATCCAAAATTAAAAGTCTTGTCCATAACTTGTCGCAACCAACTTAGAATATTCCAATGTACAAAGTACGGGGTATAACATTTCCTCTCGGTTATTGTTTCTCCATAAGACCTTAACCGAGGCTACCTCTTTATTTCTAAGTTTTCGTACTTTCCTATCTAGTATGGCAATGGGTACCTCTTCATAAGCTAACTTTTTCGTAACTTGAATATCATCTACCGGCACGATTCTAGTAGGATCTCCGACACACTTACGGAGCATTGATACATGGAAAACTGGATGGACTGATTCAAGTTCTGGAGTAAGTCCAGTTCATAAGCTACTTGGCCTACCTTGCGGACAATCTTATAAGGTCCAATGTATCAAGGACTTAATTTTCCCTTCTTACCAAATCTCATCACGCCCTTCAGTGATGACACCTTCAGGAATACCCAATCATTAACTTGGAATTCTAAGTCTCACCAACGGTTGTCGGCATAAGATTTTTCGCGACTTTGGGCTGTCAACAATCGATCCTGGATAACCTTGATCTTTTCCACCGCTTGTTGAATCAACTCCGGACCTATTAGCGGTACCTCTCTTACTTCAAACCACCCAATTGGCTATCTACACTTCCTTCCATTTAGAGCTTCATACGGGGCCATCTGAATGCTAGAATGATAACTGTTGTTGTACGCAAACTTAATAAGAGGTAAGTGGTCATCCCAACTACCACCAAAATCTAGCACACATGCTCGTAACATATCTTCCAAGGTCTGAATAGTGCGTTCAGCTAGCCCATCAGTTTGTGGATGAAATGTTGTGCTAAGCCTTACATGAGTACCCAAACCTTCTTGGAAAGACTTCCAGAATTTAGCAGTAAATTTTGCTTCTCTGTCAGTAATAATAGACACTGGAACACTATGAAGTCACACTATCTCCTTAAGATACAACTTTGCATAATCTTCTGCCGAATATGTGGTTCTGACTGGATGAAAATGAGCTGATTTCATGAGTCTGTCAACAATCACCCATATGAAGTCATATTTTCACCGAGAACGAGGTAACCCTACAATGAAATCCATGTTGATTACTTCCCATTTCCAGGCTGGGATTTTCATGGCTTGTAACAATCCTCCTGGCTTTTGATGCTCAATTTTGACTTGTTGGCAATTTGGACATTAAGCTACAAATTCTGCTATGTCTTTCTTCATTCCATCCTACCAATATATTAGCTTAAGATCATGATACAACTTTGTCGCTCTTGAGTGAATGGAATACCGAGAGTAATGTGCTTCTTCTAGAATCCGACGACGTAGTTCCGCAACATCTGGAACACATAGCCTGTCTCGGTACCTCTAAGAACTCCATCTGCAGAAACTTCAAATGGTGACTTCTCTTTCTTAGGAAAGATATCTCTATAGTGGCTCAACTGGGGTTCTTCATACTGGCATTCTTGCACCTCCATATCTAAGGATAAAACAACTGGGTTATGCAAAGTAACTCCTGTGTCTCCCGAGTCCATTAAGCAAACCCCTAGGCTAGCTAGCCGGTGGAGCTCATGGACTAATTCTTCCTTCTCCGGAGAGGCTTCACATAAACTACCCATTGATTTGCGGCTAAGTGTATCAGCCACCATATTCGCTTTTTCAGGGTGATATAGAATACTCACAT
>NC_081347.1:16034353-16069437 GCF_029784015.1 Lycium ferocissimum
CATAAAAATTTCATGTTTTGAAATAAGTCGTAGTTAGAATCTCAACTGTCGTATCCGAAATCCCTTGTCCTTATCTTTCCGCAACTAGTCCTAATGCTGTCCCGACGCAAAACAAGTGTGGGCATGTCGTATTGATAAATTGTGATGTGGTATGATCCTATTTAGGTTATTTGTTTTGAGTGGTAGGTAGTTTTGAAAAGTATTCTCATTCGTTTTATCGTCTCATCTCTAAAAGGAGGGGCTTGTGTTATATGAGATATGTCTCGGATCTTGATTAATTTACTTAGACCGGCTTCCTTAACCGTTTTAGCTTAAAAGAAAAAAGAAAGAGTAAAGGTGTATATGAATGAACAGAGAGTGAAGAGTTATTCCTTGGCTAGATAAATTCCTTGCAATATGCTTGATCCTACCCTGTTAAGTGTAAGAAATGCATTTTTTGATCTTGTTTGACCCAATCTGATACTATGTGACTTCAAATTGGTGCTATTTTCTTTTTGTGCCAACTGGTTTAGCTATTTCTTGCCAAGGTTAGATCTGTCTTCCTTTGTAAAAAAATATTATAAAGGTGTAAACTGCTATGTTGAGGTTGCTTAAGACAAGTTTTGTTTTCTTTTGTTTTTAAAATCTGCCCATAGAGAGGACTAGTCTAAAACTGCATCATACAAAACTGGGGGCATGCCTGCTTTTTGGCCTTTGTAATCCAAAGCGAGCGTAGCATCCGGACTACAAGGCGCTCTCAGGTACATTTTTCATATCACTTTTTAAAACTGGAACCTTTAAAATAGACTGGTAAAGGGGCATTTTTGCCACCACATCTTTTGAATGGATCATTGTCCTAGTTATAATTTCTTTAAAAAGATATGATGTTTTGAAGGTCTTACATTGGTCCTTTTTACTTGAGTTCCTAGAATATGATTTTGTCACTTATGGCCTAAGGTTTAAACTATGTGAGCCCTTGTGCTATATGCTATGTCATTAAAGTTTGTCTTGTTTGAGGTTTGATTGAAGTAAGCAAATTGCATGTATGGCTTTATTTGATAACGTCTCTTCTTAATGGTTTGCTATCATGACTTAAATGGTGAATCAACACTGACTAGGAGTCTCACCTATCTGGGCTTGGGAATAGAATATAACAACACATCTTGATGATTGTTTTCCTGTAAAGAAAGAAAAAGAGGAGAATGAATTGCTATGTTAAAGTAATTTTGGCTGCACTATCAATACTAACTAAAAGAGGAGTAGTTTCTTTTAAAAATAGGAATGTGGAATAGGTATTGCTGAGTCATATAATATTAATTGTTATGTCTCTGAAATTCTGTAATCTACTGCTAAACATTGCCTATACTTGTGAACATGAATCCAGACTTGGTTTTTTTTTGATTGATGGTCTTCACATGAGGATTTTTTGCTTGTTATTTGTTGTTCAGTCTGCTGACTGAAGTCTATGTGTTCATCTCTTTCCCTTCCCCTCTTTTCCTTACCTTTTTTAGACTCAGTTGGTTTGTTGGTTGGGAAATTGGTCTTAAGACTTTATCAGTTTTGTTAACTATGATTGTGAACTAGTTCTGGCCTGGTATATCTATGTATGTAAACATTCTTTCTCTTGTATATCACTAAGTCTAGCACAAAAATAGGGAGGCAAATTAGCACTTGGGGATTAAGCTTAAGCTTTCCCTAATGTCTACCATGCCTGGGATTCGTGAAATCCCTTGGATCTTGGGTGGCATTAGGATTGAGGAAGTGAAAGCTTTCCTTTTGGTGCTGTTTTAGCATCTCTATAGTTGTGTATATCAGTGGTATATCAGGCGGGAAAGAGTGTATACCTAATCTATGAATAAATCTTGTGGTCTGTTTTATGCTACTTGCGTAATTGGGCTCTGTTTCTCTTTTCCATTCTTCTGTGTTTCGTGTGGGCCTCATGTTGTTGGGCTGATAGCCTTGAATCCTGAATTTGTCCTTTTACCTTAAGTCATAAACCTTAATATGTGTTCTTCCTGTCTAAATGTTCTTCCAAACGTGGTGATTGTTACATTTTTTTGACAAATTGATATGTCATATGTCTCTTTACTTGGAATATTTTGGATGCTCTCTAATTTACATCCCCTTCTTTCTTTGCTTGCATGAAAATCCTACTGTTTGGGGAGGTTTCTTACTGCGCAAAATTCATTGGACCAAAGGCCCAACACCCCTCTTGATCTAGTCTGTGGGAAATGAATAACAAAGGGAATCTAATATGCCTTGAAGGCCCAACCAGTGGGTGAAAATGGCACTGATGGGCATAGTAGGCGCATCAATTGAAAATTTGATCTCCCTCTTCCTCTGTTTATGTATATATGCTGAATATGTACTGATATATGTGATTATTGGAACCCATTATGCATGTTAGAACTTAGGAAAATATTTAGTAATTTAGGTAAGTCGCCAAAACAAATTGTTTTTCCAAACAGGCTAATAATTCTCTTTTCCTTTTGTTGACAAGGTTTCAAGAGTTGGTTTTTTTTTTTTTAAAAAAATGTCACGATTTTAATAGCAACAGTAGTAAATGGGATTCACTCCAAAAAAAAATGGTTTTAAGTCCAAAACAAAGTAGTCACTTTCTTCAAAATATTTTTGAATAAAGACCCTTTTCCAATTCAACCATGAAAGCTGTAAACATTTTTGTGTGATAAAAACAAAAGGGGGCCAAGAGACATATTAAGACAGTTGGGCTACAGCTAAAAAAAATAAGCACTAATCTGAACGCTTTGGACTTTGGCAGAAAATTGGACTGTTGAGACATAAACTTGGAATAATTTTTCTGGTAAAGGATTTTGGGCTTGGAAGCCCAACACCGAAACTGGGCTAAATTTGGACTGTTTAGTAGATTGGGTTTTGACGAATCTGTGAACTTAGAATACGATTTAATTTTATGGGCTTAAAGGATTTAAAAATAAGCTTGAATAAAACAACTTGTATTTTTTCTTTCATATATAAGTATAAAAATCGGAGATATACTCCATTCCATATATATATATATATATATATATATATATATATATATATATATATATATATATATATATATATATATTCTGTTTAAATACACATAAATTCATACAGATATAAATGCACTACGAACATACATATATACATATATACATACTTAAACCCGTACGAAGCCGTTAGGGCTATCATAGTAAGCGTAATTACTCGGATCGCGTACTCGTACTCTTACCGTAACCGTGACAACCCACAACCCACAAACATGTCTACATGTGCCTCTAACATACAGAGCGGGACCGAAGACGGGACAGGCCCCGCCGTACCCAAATAACCAAATGTACGTTGTATATGAACAACGAAGATATATACAAAAGTATCAGGATTGGGGAGCTCTTCGGACAAAACCGATGTCCGAAACCGGTGGCGTATCACGCGGCGCGTTTACTCGCGGGCATGTAGCGCAGCCCCGGAACGGGGGGTCGCACGAAGGTGTACCGAGTATGTAAATGAAATATAACATACATAATCATAATCGAGTCGATATGTAAAATCATAACGTACGAATCGGGTCCGTAGCGGGGTCGACTTACGCAGTGTACGTACGTAATCATAATAATTTAGGGGTGTAGTCGACTTTCAATACGGACCGTAGGTACAAAATGTAGCCGACGGATCGTATGCACGAAGCGTGGTTATAAATCGTAAACAGTCCGAGACGCAGGTGTAACGAGACGGACTCTCAAACGTAACCGTAACTCGAAGTAAAATCAGTCCGAAACGTGCGTAAATGTGACAGACGTATCCTTATCCAAATCGTAGTCTCATCATGCACGAGTCATAAGCATATTCAGACATACACATATATATCGATCCCGCCCTTAATAAGGGACGCGGTAACAACCCCGCCTCTTAGTACGGGACGGTGGTACGCGTATCGTATCAAATGCCATCCGGCCGCCATCCCCATAATATCACATAATCAAATCATAATCGATATAAACAGATCCCGGCCCGCGCATCCGAGGGACGCGGTGAACAATGCAAGAAGTGCACGAATCCACCTTGCCCGGCGCAATAAGGAAGCATCGAGGCATCCACGAACGTATCAATGAGAAACCATATGCATACGTACCGGCATACGTACTTAATGAAGCGAAATAGTTCGAAGATAAGTCAAATCGTAATTATCGATCATAGTCGTAGTGGATACGCATATGTGTCATTTGGGGTGGCACGACGATTATTTCTTAATGTAATATCCGAGAACCATTCTAGATGTCATACTATATTATGAAACTCATAGAGACCGTCATAACAATCATCATATGATAGCCGAACAATAGCCAAGAACTAACTAAGAAGATCGGACAAAACGGAGTTAATTTATGCCTTACAAGAATTATCGGGGTTTTGTGGGCCCACTTCGGACCCAACTATAGTGGCGTACGTAAATTATGGATAATAAACCTTAGGGAGTCGTCCATAAACATCTTAGGGTGTTCTGACCCCATTTACGGAAGGTATGCACATATAGGCAATTTTGCCGACAAAAAGTAAAGGAACAGTTCACCCTTACTGAATGATTTTGGGCTATTTTCAATCTCGGAGTGTGAGAAGCAGAAGTGCGTTCGAGGCTCGCTTTCAAGCCTATTACACTCAGAACATGCCAAAGAATGAAAGGCAAGACTTTACATACCTTGGTTATGCTTTTTCGCTCGTCCAATTTCAATTCCCGTTTCGCTGTAAATGCAAATGGTCACCTTACCAATTACTATTCACGAGAGTTAACATTTCAATCTTGGTTTCTACTTGTTCACCGAAATTTCGGCAGCACCTCCCCTATAAATGTGACCCCGAGAATTTAACTCGGCTAGAACAATCAACAACAACCCAACAACAACACCAACAACAACAATTATCGACTAGAATCGCTTACTAACATACTTAGTAAAGCAACAACTTCCAAACTAACTTCACATTTTCAAACTAATATCAATGTTTCCATACTCATTTACTCATTCAAGACCATTCACATACAATTCGGGAGCATTTCGCATTATTTCACAAAGTATACAAAAATTCTACCGAGACCATAACTCGTTCAAAACTTCCAACTTCCAACATAAACTTCCATGACATATTTTTACCTTTCAATTCCATTAACAACTATCATAATTTGCATCTTACAATTTCATTCCCATAATTACATAAACTATAATGACACTACCTATTTTTTTCCTACAACAACCTTACCACATTTCTTCCATTCCAACAAAACCATTAATCTTCTATTCACTTCACAATACCATAGCAACATAATTAACATACTAAATAAATTCAACCAATTCTCCTACACATGAAGCACCACACGGCCACATATATACACACACATACACACGGCTCACACACACCACATCACAACACACAAAATCTTCATACTTTTCATCTATTTCATAAGGCCATAACAACATAATCAACATACTAACAAGTTTAACCATTTTCCTCCATGCAACTACTCCCCACGGCTACAACACAAACACACACCACACGGCCACCACATGCATACAACACTTTCATGATTTCATGCACTCTACATATACTACAACATATATATAATTCCTTCAACATAAAAAGTAGGAATCTTACCTTTTCCAACTTCTTTCCACTTGCCAAAAGAAGCACTTCCTTGCTAAGATAATTATACCACTTGAAGAGCGCCTTGAGCTTAGTAGGGATATGGGAAAATCACAAATTTTGGACCAAGAGTGAAGGCTAGAAAATTTTTTCTTTCTTTCCTTTTTCCCTTCTCCTCTCACGGCCGAATGGCCTTTTCTTGCTCTTGATTTTTTTTTTGTTTTGATTTCTTGAAAACTCTAGATACTTAGGCCCCTTATATTAGTTAGGCACATGTTCATCATGACCAATTCCCCTTGGACTTGGGCCTAGCCACTTGGCCGGCCACCCTTCAAGCTTTGGGCTTAAATTTTTTTTTTTTTTTGAGCCCAATTGGCTATGAATCTTATTTTGTAGTTCCCGAAACAAATTTCCAAAATTTCAATTTTGCCCTTAGGCCTACTCCGTTGTTTCCACATTCAAACTTCCATAACCGACATACACCTACTAAGAAAAATCCAAACTTGACCTCATTCCTTGCAAGTCAAGGTTACTTCCAAATTTTCGAATACGCAAAAATGCCGGATATAACAAAACCCATTTCGTTAGGACTATAATAGTTGTGACTCTACTCGAGAGAAATCTCGGGTGTGTCCTAGTCCGAAAACGAAGTGAGTTGAACACTTGCGTGGATTTTTGAACCAAAACCCCCAAAAAAGGGGGGAATTTTTGCCAAAATTTTTAGAACCATAATTATGATATGAAAAAGAATGACTTTTTCGCGAAAAAATCAAAACACAATCTTTTGGCACATAAATACATTAATCACACATTGAAGCTTGTAGGTCAACCGTATTCTACGAATTTTTAATACTAGGGTGCATAAAACCTTCTCTATGGGATCATCAGAACCCTTACCTCGAACTCTGGTCCAAAATATTTTTACTTAATTCTGAAAAATGTTTAAATCCAGTTTTTCTAGTTTTCCATAATAAATTAGGTGGCGACTCTTAAAAACACTAAATCCTATTAGAGCACCAACAACCTCGTAGTAACTTTTATGCCTTAACTCGCGTAAAAGCGAACCGTAACAGATGACGACTCTGCTGGGATCTTTCTAGGTTCTAACCATAAGGGTTCCAATATAATGTGATCTTAACTGTATTTATTTACTTATGTGTTTAAATTTTCGCAAAATTTTGAACTGTCATTCATATCATATCATCAATTCTGCCACTCCTAGCAAAAAGCACGGTTTCAAAGGGGACATGAGGGCTCGCGGTCTAGCCTTCACTAAAAAACCCGAAACACCCCCTCTTTAGAACACTTTGAACATTAAGTTGTTGTACGGTCACCCAACGGCTGACAACGATTCACCCCGAGTAGTTCGCTCGGGTCCAAGGTCAATTCGAAAAACCTACTCTTGCATAAGCCTAAGATAGAGCTAAGCCAAATCCGAATGAGAAGTAGACTGGGTGGTTTGGATATTTTAGAAGTATCCAAACCCGATAAGAAGACTACCCCGTGTCAAGTACGGTTTATGACCCGAAAGTATCCAAACCCGATAAGAAGACTACCCCGTGTCAAGTACGGTCTATGACCCGAAAGACACTGCATATCATATTATGTGCTATTTGGAGACGTTAAATGTGCCTATGAACAAAACCATTGCCTAAGGGGGGGGGGGGGGGGGGGAATAACATTGGGTTTTGTTTTGTAGATGTCAATAAATTTAAGCTTCCATATGGTTCTGACCACACCCGAGTTGATACGGATTTAGTGGGGTCAAATGTCCCCAGAAGAGAAAAGAGGGATCTCGTGTCATCTAGGACATCTATCATGACTATGACCGGTTGTAAGGATTTGATAGAAGTAATTACCGGATTCTAGGATTGAGACAAGATGGTTTTCAGATTTGGGGATGACATTGAGATGACACCAACATTGCAAGAGTTTAGGGACGTACTGACTAGCGTGGGCTCGGGATTGAAAAGAATAAAGAAACCCGACCAAAATGCTTTGATCCCAGAAAAACTTACCTACTCTTAAATTTGTAGGATGTTTTCCCTAAATTACGCTAATTGGGCCTATGACCCTACTATACCCTTTAGAGAGTTGTACAGAAGGTTTGGAAGCCCGGATGGATTTGTGGAACATGCCGGAGAATTCAAAACTTATGCCAACTAGACGGCTACCAAACCCTTGGCCTTTGTCATTTGCTTTTTGGGAACTATGGTCTTTCCCAAGGATTCGTCCTTAGCCATAGATACCCAAGTCATTTCAGGCACTCATGCCATCTTCTACGGCATAACCCAAAAGGAAGAAACCAAATATTTTGACATAACCCTGATCATATTAGCCGATTTGTATCGAGCCCTGAGTCTCTGCTAGAATCATTACAAGTATTTCCAAGGTTGTAATTTACTCTTGCAATGGGGATTCTCAAACATATAGTCAAGGTTAGGGGTGAACAACACCTGAGTAGGCCGGCTGAAAGGGACAATCTTCAGGATTTTTGCCCAAACTTTAGAGAACAAAACAGACAAAGTTGGACATTCACTTTCTCCAGACTGAAAGAAGAAAGAATCCAATGGATGTTCCATAACTTCGTATCCATCGAGGTTGTAGTTAAGGGAAGAAAGTGTCCATTTCTGCCACTTATAGGAATTCGAGGGATTCTCCCTAATGCTCCTGCCTGGGTTCTAAGACAATTTGGGAGAATCCAAGTCATACCCCAGATTGGAGGTATGGGAGATTTCATCATAGACTACGACATTGATAGACCACCGAGAGTATTGGATTGTGTCCGAGAATGGAAAGGGCGCATGATCTAGGGCCCTGACACCTTGGCTGAGGATAGGTTTCGTCCGGGTTGTGTCATAGAATATAAAGATTGGTTGAGGGCCGACTTGCAAGGCACACTTCCGCCTAGGCCTATTCTCTATAGCTGTGTTCAAGACAAGGATTCGCAAGCCGAGATCCGAGCCCGTCTGATTCAGAGAAGAGCTGACGACAGAGATGCTAAATATTTGGAGAAAATTGAGCATGATAAGGCCGTCATAGAGAGTCTGAGATATGAGTTGGATCGTACCAATGATTGTTTGGTTGAGTTAGATGACCGAATAAAGAAGATTCTAGATGATGTTGCTCGATTCACCTTCACACAGAAAGGGTTCCTTATGGAGGCGACTTTGACATCAGCCTATCTTCACATCCAGACCACCCTCCGGAAAGCAAAGAAAGCCAAGACTGATAGAGATCGGGCTTCATCATCCACTACTGGAGGACATTTCTGCTAATTTATTTTTATGCACTGTCTTTACTTTATCTTTTGTACCCCTGCGGGGAAGAATATTATAATTAATGATTATGGGGTGATGGTTTGGTTCAAATGGCACATTTTGTTTCAAAACATTTTGTTATGTTTAAGAACGCGCGTAGTATAACCTTATGAATTGCTTTGTGTGAGTCTATTTGCCTCCATATGTTTCATTTAAATGCTCAAATGATCTCAAATACTGTCCACTCACCCAAAGAAAAAAATAACGCACAAAACACCTGCGCTAAACCCAACGATTTTTCAGAATCTGAAGATGAACAACAAGGCTGCGCCTAAGCTCGAGGTCATGAAGAAGAATGAGGTTTCACTACGACAAAAGATTTAGGATCTCGAGAAGCAGATCCAGATAGTAAAGGCCAAGATTAAGGAGGCAGACGAATTATCGCATTCGATGGAAAGCTCGCCTGAAAAACCTGTCGAGGCTCAGGGAGAAAATGTCCTGGATAAGGGAAAAGGGATCCTTCCCACATACATCCCGATACTGGAAGAGTCCGAAGAAGAAGAAATGGAGTCGGACCCACAGGAGCCCACATGGCCATCAAAAGGGGCTACTTCCGCTGTGCCTTCAACTCTATTGCAACATCAAGCCCTAAAGAGGAAGGAGCTTATGTTGCGTTATCAAGTCCTAGAGAAGAGCCCCTAGAGCAAATGGAGTATGCGCAGCCAACTTCACCCAAATGGTGGGCTATCGCAGTAAAAGCGTTGGACTGTCCCTACCGAGTCTCGCCTCAGCAAGTTACGAATGCGGATATGATAATCAAATTCCGAAGCAAAGGAATAATCAGTGTCTGCTTCGACAAGTTGCGACCGTGCCCTCCGTCTTTCGCACACAAGAGATGCCCTTATCACCAGGATCAAGTAGGACATACCCTTAATGAGTGCTTAGCCTTCAAAAGGAGACTCATAGACTGATAAATGAGAAAAGCATTACCAAGATATGGGGCCCACATTCGCTATTGGTCCATGACAATGTCATTCCAACTGAGGGGATTACCCGAAACACTCGTATTTGGCATTACAACTTCACAGTGTTCAGAGACTCTTATGCCAGCATCTTCCATAAATTGGTCAGTATTGGGAGGATTCACCCCATCAGAATTAGAAGGGCTCAAATTGAATGAGTTGGCCGTCGCAAAATATGTCTGTACCACTCTAAGGCTTTGGGGCATGACATAGAAAAATGCGATGCATTAAAATTTGAGTTGGAAAGTTTGGTCCACAAGGGAGCCCTTTGATTGGTGCTTCCTTCTCAGCCTTAGGATTTGGGAGCCTTAGGGCTAGGAAAGGTGGAACGGACAAACAACCTATATTGACCTCGAAGAAGACAAACAACCTATATTGACCTCGAAGAAAGGTCATTTTTGGGTAGTTTTAGGGGGTTCCATTTTTTGTATTTTAACACAGATTTGTCCCCTCCCCCCCCCCCCCCCCCCCCCAATTTTGTGTAAACGGAACTGCGCCGACTTGATGTCCTAAGAAGGGATACGCAGGAAGCCTTTATCAGGCCTAGTCAGGGATAGGTTTAGGATTATTTGGATATAAATCAAACTACAGAAGGGCCTGACTTCCCGTGGAGGGGTACGTAGGCAGTCTACGTAAGACTCGGTCCCTATATATTATAAATACCCCTCTCACTCAAATAAAGCCCAAGTACCCCAAACCCAGTACAAGAGATCAATTGAGTATTTGAATCAAACATACGACCCTTTCTGTGCTAAGTGTTTTGAACTGCCATTTACATGTGATATCTTGCTTTTCTTTCTTTTATTCTGACGAAACTAACTTTGTTTGCCTTTGAGTTATTCTTTTCTTATAGAAAGAGAAGTTCATTCGTGTTCACACTGGCATACTTCACGAGGTCTAAAGTTGCAATAGCATCCTTATCCCTACAAGAAAAAGGCAAAGAGAAAATGATCGGTACTTCGGGAAACGAAACCACCCATATTGATATTACTCTAAGAGAATCACCTCTGCAAGAGTTGCCTGAGTCATCACCTACTGAAGACGTTATGAAGATGATGTTTGAAAAGATCGCCCACCTTTAAGAGGAGGTGGCGCGAAACAAAACTGCTAATGCTACCCAAGAGGCCCCTACCGAGAACAGAAGGCCTCCATTATTTTTTCCATCTCTGAACTCACCATTACCATATCACTTCCCTGCCAGGTCAGTTATGACCACCGTGCCATTTACGCCGATTGATGGACACATTGGTGCTTCAAGCCACCTCCCACCACCATTTAACACCAACCGAATTCCCGGGACCGCCCACTCCATCCCCTCTTACCCAGCACCACAAAATATCCACCCTGGCATCACTATACAAGCAAGCATCACCCCGCTATCCATTGACAAAAGCACCCCTATTACCCAAATTCATCGTGTTTTTTCTTTCCACACACCTGTCATACCGGGTACGTTCTCGCCCGATCAAGAAATTGACCACTATGAAGAAATGAAAAAGGCATGGAATGCCGAACAGGAAAAACAGGAAGAAAGGCTTGAGCGGAAAATGACCGCAATGTTGGAGCGATCTATGAGGACTACCCTCACTGCACAGGTCTAAGCTACGACGATTTGTGCATGCATTCCAATTTGGATTTACCCGAAGGTTTCAAAGTACACCGATTCGAATTGTTTGACGGGACAGGCAATCCTAAAGTGCACTTGCGGGCCTACTGCGACTAGTTGGTCGGTGTCCGAGACAATCAAGCACTCATCATGAGATTGTTCTACCGAAGTTTGACAGGAGAGGCCTCTGAATGGTTCGCAGCGCAAGATATACACCGTTGGGTCACATGGGAAGACATGGTCGCTGCTTTCCTGGAAAGATTCTGTTTCAATATGTAGATAGTGCCGGATAGGTATTATCTGGAGAAAGTGAAACAAAAATCCACCGAGAACTTTCGCGAATATGCAAGCAGGTGGAGAATAGAGGCTGCCCGAGTGCAATATCCTATAGGCGAAGAGGAACTTGTATCTATTTTTATCCGTTTATAAGAGACAGACTTCTACGATAGAATGATTTCAATGGCTGGAAGACCTTTCTCTGAATTGGTAAAAATGGGTGAAGCCATAGAAGAAGGTCTCAAGACTGGCCGAATAGTAAGCGTGACTAGAAAATCCGCTGGTTCAGGTTCAACCAAGTTCATGCGCAAAAAGAAGGAAGATGTGGCTAGCATATCCCACACCCCTAAACCCAAAAGAAAGGAAGATTTCCCAATGGGAGAATATGTTTCAGCTCCTCCAAATACCTACGTACCCATCCCTTACAACACGGTGCCCGTATATTACGTGCAACCAACTTTCCAATCACCACCCCCAAACTACCAAGCTCCACCAAATACCTTTCATTCACCTCCCCCAAATTACCAAGCTCCACGTACCGAATTATCAGACTCCCCCACCCATTTATCGTACCCCATAAAATAACCAACCCAATACCTACCAGAATCAGCCTACACTAAATGCCTACAATGCGCCACGTCTAAATTTTGAGAAGAAACCCCCTCAGGCATTCACTCCGCTAATAGAATCTCGGACTGATTTGTTCAAGAGGTTAAGCGCGGCTGGAATGATTCAAGTACTTCCGCCAAAAGCCATTGATCCAAAGAACCGATTTTACCGAGCTGGCCAAACATGTGCCTATCATTCCAATAGCATAAGGCATAGTACTGAAGATTGTATGAATCTCAAGTAAAAAATACAGGATCTGATCAACCGGAAAGAAACTGTGCTCTAAACGGGCCCTCCAAATGTGAACACCAACCCTTTGCCAAACCATGGCAACAACGTGATTCACATGATTGAAAGAGAAGAGGACTAGGTCGCCGGAAGGCCCATAATCCATGATCCTATGAAAGAACTTGAACGTACAGTAGCATCACTGTCCCGGCAAGAACGCCCACAATTCAAGGTATTAATCCCTGCACCAGGGACAACACACGCTACCTAGGTGAACCTGCGTCACCTCGGAAAGAGTTTGTGGTCCAAGTGGCGGTCGCACATGGTATCATAAGATCAGGGAGATATTATACTCCTGAAGATCTGGTCCAAAGGGGACCCCAAAGGGAAGGTAATCAGAAAAGGACTATCACTGATGGTGAAGCCGAAGACTTTTGGCGCCGAATGCAGCCGAAAGAATACTCCATTGTTGAGCATCTAAAGAAGACACCGGCCCAAATATCGGTGCTTGCATTGCTGCAAAGTTCACCCCAACACCGCCTGGCTCTAATGAAAGTGTTGGAAGAGGCTCATGTCCCGGCTGGAACAAATAGTAAAAATCTGGCCGAAATGATCGCCCATTTTATGGAAGACCATCAAATTGCCTTCACAAAAAAAGAATTGCCCAAGGAAGGCATAAACCATAATAGAGCGTTGCACATCACTATCATTTGTCGCAACAAAGTGATAACCTGAGTGTTGATTGATAATGGGGCAGGACTTAACATTTGCCCCGTATCCACCTTGACTCAGCTAGGGTATGACCTCAAAATTTTTTATCAAAGCCATACTAACATAAGAGCATTTGACGGAGGACGTTGTGATGCCACTGGAGTAGTTGATCTGGATATAATAGGACCTGCTGAGTTCACTATGGAATTCCAAGTCATGGAAATACCGGCCAATTACAATTTTCTTCTAGGAAGACCATGGATCCACATGGCAGGGGCAGTACCATCCTCGCTTCATCAGTCTGTAAAATTTGTCTAGAAAGAAGAAGAAGAAGAAATGGCGATCCACGGGGAAGCCAGCATGCATAATTATCCGGACAATTCTGTACCTGTCATTGAAGCCGCACCCAAAGGAACAGATTTCCATGTCATGGAATTAGTAGGAGCGCTCAAAAAATGGACTCCCTGGAAACTCCCATGTCGGCAGTTTATAAGATGATTGCTTCCACTATACTGCTAAACGAGTTTGAACCCGGAAAAGGCTTGGGAAAGAACCTGCAAGGCATCACTGAGCCCATCCCTATCCTCCAAGATAATTTTCGCTTTGGGCTTGGCTACATCCCAACAGAGGAGGAGACTCCCACCAAGAAAAGACAAGAGGTTGCAGATCTCTGCAAACCCATTCCGAATCTGTACCAGTCATTCCTTCACAAAATGCCTGTGCCTAAGGATGTTGACATTGAAGAAGGGATAAGGATGCTATTCCAAGAGGAAGATTGCTCTGCATTCGGAGGAATGTGCGGAAACACCTAGCATCGAGAGAGGCAAGACGGCAACACTATCTAAGCGACCTCTACCCCGTTACTGGGTCTTCAGTAGAGAAAGATGAATTTAGTTTTGAAAATGGGGAGAATCGGTCGAGGCCCGATTACTCACCCTCTTTGTCATTTACATACTTCGTAATGTTTTCAAAAACGAAAATGGCTTGACCTAAGCCAGGACCACAGTTTGTATTCCTAAATGTTTTTAAATTAATGAAAGCCTCGGTTTATTAAAATTATTTTATTGCATGCATGTTTTATACTAACATATTTCGCCTTAATTTTTCTTTTCAGTAATAAAAAGAATAAAGCAACCTTAAATGTCATGACATGTTGCAAAACGAATGAGTCGGATGACGTAAGTGAAGAAGAATATGAGGAATATGACAAGACCACCATGCTACCCAAGGGTCTCACAGAACAAGTAAAACAATTGGAGAGTGAGCAAAAGCCGAACTTGGACGAAACAGAAACCATAAATCTAGGGGTGAAGAGAATGTCAAAGAAATGAGGATAAGTGCACACCTAGATGCTCCTTTCAAAGAGGAATTGATAAGCTTGCTAAGGGAATACGTGGACGTCTTCGCATGGTCATACGCCAACATGCCAGGGCTAAGCACCAGCATAGTATCCCACAGGTTACCCATCAATAAGCGTTTTGCTCCAGTAAAGCAGAAAATTCGACAATTCAAACTCGATCTCAATATCCGAATCAAAGACGAGGTGGAGGAACAAATTGAGTCTGGAGTAGTGGAGGTAACATCCTACCCCACATGGCTAGCCAATATAGTCCCGGTGCCCCAGAAAGACGGCAAGATAAGAATCTGCGTAGATTACTGAGATCTGAACAAAGCTAGCCCAAAGGATAATTTTCCACTCCCGAACATCCACATACTCATAGACATTTGTGCCAAGCACGAGTTACAACCGTTTGTGGATTGTTTCGCCGGCTACCACCAGATCTTGATGGATAGAGAAGACGTGGAGAAGACAACTTTCATCACCCCATAGGAAGTATACCATTATAGGGTAATGCCCTTCGGCCTCAAGAACGCTGGTGCAACGTACATGAGAGCGATGACTACCATTTTTCATAACATGGTCCATAGAAAGATTGAGGTCTATGTGGACGATGTCATTATCAAGTCAAGTCATTATCAAGTCAAGAAAAAGTTCAGAGCATACCACACATTTGAGGAAATTCTTCAATAGACTCTGGAAGTTTAATTTGAAATTGAGTCTATTTAAATGTGCGTTCGAAGTACCTTCGGAAAATTCGGGATTCATAGTCGACAAAGGGGCATAAAGCTAGACCCAACAAAGATCAAAGAAATCCAAGAATTGCCTCCTCCTCAAACCAAGAAAGAAGTCATGAGCTTCCTGAGGAGGTTCAATTACATTGGGCGGTTCATAGCTCAATCCACTATTATTGTAGAACCCATCCTCAAGCTTCTGAAGAAGGATGCTCCTACAAAATGGATAGAGGAATGCCAAGAGGCATTCGACACTATTAAGAGATATTTGTCCAACCCACCAGTCCTGGTACCACCAAGGCCTGGGAGTCCTTTGCTGTTATACTTATCGGTTGCTGAAAAGGCATTCGGATGCGTGTTAGGAGAACAGGATGAAGAAGGGAAAAAGGAGCGCGCCATTTAGTAGCTGAGCAAAAAGTTAACAGCCTGCGAGGCCAGATACACGCTAATGGAAAAGACTTGCTGTGCTCTAACTTGGGCAGCTCAGAAATTAAGGCATTATTTGTCTTCATATACCACTCACCTCATATCCAAGATGGACCCTTTGAGGTACACATTCCAGCAGCCCATACCCATCAGGAAGTTGGCCAATTGGCAGATGTTGTTGAGTGAATTCGACATCATATACATAGCCCAGAAAGCCGTCAAAAGACAAAGTGGTCGACTTACTAGCCGCAAGCCCTATTAACTTGAACCACTTCGTATCCATTTCCCGGATGAAGAGGTGTTGGCCATAGAAGAAGGAGCAGCAGAATCCTATACTGGCTGGAAATTATTCTTTGATGGAGCAGAGAATTAAAGAAGGTTCCGAAGTTGGAGCAATCCTGATATTAGAAAATGGGAAACACTACCCCATGGCCGCCAAGCTCAAATTTCGCTGTACTAACAATATGGCTGAATACGAAGCCTGCATACTAGGCCTCAGAATGGCGCTAGATATGGACATCAATGAACTATTGGTCATTGGAGATTCCGACTTGCTGATTCACCAAGTGCAAGGCGAATGGGCCACTAAAAATGAAAAGATCTTACCATATGTGAACTTAGCACAGAGATTGTGCAAGAAGTTCAGAAAGATTGAGTTTCGACATACGCCAAGGGCTTAGAATGAATTTGTCGATGCACTGGTCACAATAGCGTCAATGATCCAACATCCTGAAAGCTGTCACATCGAACCGCTAAGGATAAGTCTGAAAGAAGAACATGCCCACTGTTGTCATGTGAAAGTTAAGCCAGATGGCAAGCCATGGTACAGCAACATCAAAACGTATCTAGAAGGACGGGAATACCCCGCAGGCATTACAAACCGATAAAAGAAGACCATCCGAAGAATAGCAAACGGTTTCTTCCTAAACAAAGAAGCGTTATATAAACAGACGCCGGATTTGGGTCTGATCAGATGTGTAGATGCTGGCGAGGCCATGATATGCTCAAATTACACCTTTAATTAGCGTAAAGCAGATGATGTCAAATATAGTAACCCAACAAGGTTGGGGTCGAATCCCACAGGGAATATGGTGTTAAAAGGTTACTAAACTCGTAGAATGCTTAATTTAGGTCTAATGTCTTGATCCGATGATTTTTGTAAAAGTTGGTTGTTTATAACTAATGGCTAACTAATTGCTTTGGATTTTAATTTATGGTAAAAGAAACCAAGGTTGTGTCCCCTTTTGATAAGGTGTATGATCATGAGTATTGATCTTGATATACTTTCAATGGATCATTGTATGAATGCACTTAACCTCGATATGAATCTCTACTATCTCCTAATAAATAAATATTATCTCTTTCTATGATTTTTTCAAATATAAGAAAGTGAATATTGAAGAATGGTTAATTATGCCAAGTAAATTCTTCTTATTCCTAAGTGAATTTATTAAACAAAGTTTAAAGCTTTAAGTTCTTGTTATTTATTCTTACCAAACCGTAATTGTTTTCCCAAACAAATCAAGGTTTATGGCTTTAATCAATGTTTGCAACCATTAATTATGAATGAAGAATGAAGAATAAATAAACCCTAATAATCCATTATGTGTATATCAATCACAAAACACCCATCATTGGGTTCAAAGGGAATTTAGCTACTCATGACAAAGAACAATAAACAAGAAATTGAAGAATTCATAATTGCTTACTTTTGATGGAAAGAGGAATTGAGAAGACTTGAATTGATGTTTTGAATCTCGAAAGTAAAGAGAGTATTTAGTGTTCTAAGGCAAAAGTCAAGAAAATAATAACTGGTTCGAAATAAAACCCTACATTGGACTATTTATAGGTTTTGAAACGTAAAAGTTACAGAATTACACTTTGGTCCCCGACGACACAAAATACGGTCCGTATTTCACATTATGGATCGTAAACTGGTTTTACGCCTTGGTTTTCCTCAAAGATCCCTTGGTTTTCCTTTAAGATCTGGGCAACTGCAGCATCATGGATTACGGACCGTATTTTGATTTACGGTCCGCATTCTGCTTGATCGTCTTTCAACTTGTAAAACTTCAACTTTCTGCCAAGTGTCCAAATGCTAAATACACTTTGAATTACGGACCATAAAGTGGAATACGGTCTATAAAAGTTATTTGTATTTCACCATCTTCTCAGCATGCCTTTCTGGTTTTGCTTATCTTTAAATACGCCCAAGGAATACGGCCCGTATTTGAGAATACGGCCAATATTTTATCATCAAGGCCAAATTCTGCACTTCAACAGTTTTCATCCCAAAATTGCTCCATTACCTGAAAAACACTAAAAACACATTAAATTGCCACTAGCTTACTTAAAAATAAGTAAAACTTCTCGTAAAAAGGCCTTGGATGTGCCATAATTTCCCGGCACATCAACACCCATAACTTAAAGTCTTTGCTTGTCCTCAAGCAAGTCATACAACACAACGACTCAATCTAACATCTAGATATAGCAGAGTACTAATGACTACAATGGTTTTAACTTCAAACTATGGGCATGCATGTTTTTCACAAATAACCACCTCAACTTTCAAAATCAGAACACAACTCATACTCAGGACACTACAACTCACAGTAAAGTTTCAATGCATGTCATAACATTATCAGCAGCATCAATATATACACAAACATTGCTTTTTCGGGAATGCTCATAATTTCATCCGAATGCCCTCACATAGACCAAAGAATGTCCCTCACACATAGGTACATCACAATAGGGACTAAGACAAAGGAGAAGAGAAGTCACTCACTCTCACAAAGAAATTCACAGATTGCACTTACACATACCATAGGCTTGCCCTCGTTTTCAACATTCTCATCTTTGGACATATTAGTTATGATCACTCTAGGACTTTGTGGGGTTGTAATGTAGGCTTCGGGACGGGTAGGATACATATTTGGTCAATAGTGGCTCGCCCTCCTTGAACACTACACTTTTTTTTCTATATTTTGTTTTCCACCTTTAATTAGCGTAAAGTGGACGATTTCAAATATAGTAACCCAACAAGGTTGGGGTCAAATCCCACAGGAAATATGGTGTGAAAAGGTTACTAAACTCGTAGAATGCTTAATTTAGGTCTAATATCTTAATCCGATGATTTTTGTAAAAGTTGGTTGTTTATGACTAATGGCTAACTAATTGCTTTGGATTGTAATTTATGGTAAAAGAAACTAAGGTTGTGTCCCCTTTTGGTAAGGTGTATGATCATGGGTATTGATCTTGATATATTTTTAATGGATCATTGTATGAATGCACTTAACCTCTATATGAATCTCTATTATCTCCCAATAAATAAAGATTATCGCTTTCTATGATTTTCCCAAATATAAGAAAGTGAATATTGATGAATGGTTAATTATGTCAAGTAAATTCTTCTTATTCCTAAGTGAATTTATTAAACAAGTTTAAAGCCTTGAGTTCTTGTTATTTATTCTTACCAAACCCTAATTATTTTTCCAAACAAATCAAGGTTTATGGCTTTAATCAATGTTTGCAACCATTAATTATGAATGAAGAATGAAGAATAAATAAACCCTAATAAGCCATTATGTGTATATCAATCACAAAACCCAATCACAAAACACCCATCATTTGGTTCACAACCCTAGTAAGGGAATTTATGTTTTGAATCTCCAAAGTCATGACAAAGAAATAAGAAAAAGAAATTGAAGAATTCATAATTGCGTATTTACATTTTGGATGAAAAGAGAAATTGATAAGATTTGAATCGATGATGTTTTGAATGTCCAAATCCAAAGTAAAGAGAGTATTTAATGTTTGCTTATCAACCCAAAAGTCAAGAAAATAATAACTTGTTCGAAATAAAACCCTACATTGGACTATTTATAGGTTTTCCCGAAACGTAAAAGTTAAGCAGAATTACACTCTAGCAAAGAAGTCCTCGACAACACAAAATACGGTCCGTATTTCACAGTTCCAAGTGAACATCGTAAACCGGTTTTACGCCTTGGTTTTCCTTCAAGATCAAATCAGTAACAATGAAAGCAGATGGATTTGTGTGTCTTAGTGACCGTATTTTGATTTACGGTCCATATTCGATCATTTCGAGATTTGGAGACTTTTGATCATCTTTCAACTTGTAAAACTTCAACATTGGCCACATGGATGCCAAATGTCCAAATGCTAAATACTTTGGAGCTTTTTGAAATACGCTATTCGAGAGACCGTAAAATCTGAATACGGTCCGTAAAAACGTGGTGGAGTTGTTCGTATTTCACCATCTTCTCGAAAAGATGCCTTTCTAGTTTTGCTTATCTTTAAATACGCCGTGTGGAAACAGCCCGTATAATTGTAGAGAATACGGACAATATTTTATCATCAAGGCCAGGTTTAATCGCACTTAAAAATGCTTTTCATCCCAAAATTGCTTCATTACCCGAAAAACACTAAAGCACATTAACTTGCCACTAACTTGCTTAAAAATAAGTAAAACTTCTCGATGGTAAAAAGGCCTTGACGTGGCCGTGGTTGTTGTATATTGGGTGAAGTCCCGACACATCGTGCCACCAAAATTTCTAGCAAAGTTGTTCACGCAGAAGTTTGGATTGGTGGACCCTTACATACGAATGGATTCATACTAGCAAAGAAGATTCTACGAGCCGGATATTATTGGATGACTATGGAGAGTTCTGATGTCCTTTTGTATGTAAGTATGTGCAAAGGTGCCATCAATGCCTTGATCCTAAACTTCATAGGTGATCCGACCGTAGTCCCTCCAAGACTTTTCTATGAACTTAACAATTTTTTCTCTGATTATCGCGAGCTCACCATGATTACCTTTCGTCGTTTGAAATGAGAAGCATGGATGTTATATGGGCCCATTGAACCCACAGCCTCGAACGGCCACCGATTCATTTTTTGAATTGCTTCGATTAATTTATTAAGTCTTAGTAAATGTTTGCATTGACTATTTCACCAAATGGGTGGAAGCAATGTTCCACATATAGATCACGATTCTTCTCGTGAATTATTAAAGTCCCGGCGGGTGATTTGTGCGCACATCATAGTTACGAGTTCGAAGTATGGAGTGCCCGAGTCCATCATAATGTATAATGGAGCGAATGTCGGTAATAGTCACCTAATGAAGGATGATGTGTGCGGAGATGAGCAATTCAAGATCACCCATCGATGTGGAACTCCAATCCGATGGATATTATAATTTGATGATTTTACCAACCGTAAATGAATGAGGACAGCGTGAGACGTTGAGAAGTCCTCAACAATGTATATGACGCGATGGCTATGTCGACGAGTATATGATTTCACTTACCGATAGAGGGGCGAAATGACATATGATGATGTTATGATATGATAATCAGGATATATGATTCGCAGGCAAGTCTTTCGATTTTTCTCGTCTTCCGATTTGCCGATTTATGCCGTAAACCGGGATACTCCATGCTCTACATGCTCGGCGTAACCCCCTTTCTTTCGAACAGACGTTCCGGTGAACGCCTTAGGGCTATTTTTGGAGAGTCTCGATCCGAGCCCACATCAAGGCATGTATATACATACACGCCCCGTCCAACATAGGTTGAGATACCTTACACGCGCGGGTTAAGAATCATTCGCACGGTTTGGATGTTTTGCGCCTCATCGGCTTACGGAATATATATACGTAACGGGTCCATATGGGTCCGCGTTATGCTTAGCAATTGGCTTTGATTGATGAGAAAAGAATGGTTGCACCGAGTCTGTCTCAGGCAATTGTACCGGCAAAGGATGGCAAGAGCCTTCAACAAACGAGTTAGAACCAGACTTTTCCAGATCGAGCAATTAGTGCTCAAAAGGATTGTTCCATCACCAAGTTTTTAATTACGAATATCCGAGCGCATTACGAGCAATTGGCGAGTTTGCTCCCAACCGGCTCTCTCAACAAAGGGCCTTCGCAATCCGCAAAGTACTCTCCGGAAGAGCAGTAGTATTGGCAGAAATGGACGGTCAAGAGTGGTCGAAGCCGATTAACTCAGATGCAATCAAACGCTACTATGCGTGAAGAAGGAGCTTCAGTTTGTAATAGTACTCTTTACTTATAATCGTTATTCCATTTGCTTGTATTAGTTGTTTCCTTTTGCTTGTAATCGTTTTGTAATAGATAGGCTAAAACAAAACACCTTTTGTAATATGAGCTACGCAATGACCTGATTTCCCCACAGTGGGATACGTAGGCAGTCCATTTGGGACCCGGTCGCTTTATCAGTAAAATCGAAAATCCATCATTTTGTTTCTGAACTACGTTCGACCTGAATTCCTGCTGTGAAAGGATGCATAGGCACTTTTGGAGCTCGGTCGCATCAAAAGAAAAACCAAGAAAACCCCTAGGAAGCCTCAGAGACAGGACTTCACAAAGAATCAGGGACTGCGACATGCCCAACAGAGGCAGAAATTTTGAGAGGATCTCAAAAATATGTGCCAGCAAGCCACTACAGGATATTCAGCTAACCCAGAACTCTAAGCTGAGGCAGATATTTTGAGAAGATCTCAAAATTTCTCGAAAATTCAGCATAGGCATTTGATGAATCGAGATTTGAACTGGGGTAGAATTTTTGAGAAAAGGTCTCAAAAATTCCACGTAAGAAAGCAAAACCCCAGTCACAGAGGAAGAAGATTCCCTCATTCAAAGCACATGTCATGTCAATTAATAATGTTTTGGTTTTTCCCACGAGTTAAATACCCTTATGGTAGCATCACAAAATGATTTTATCTTCTGCATAATGAAAAAGGTTCATCTTCGAATACCGGAGCTGAAGGGGTTTTCAGAGTCAGAAAGCCGAAGATGCGACAACGCTAGCAACACGGATCAACTTAAAATAGGGAAACACTAACCCATTTCTGATGCAGGTCCCCAGGACATCGGGAGATGTTCCCTTTTTCTAACTTTGCTCCATGTGCAGGAAACGCTCCGCTAAAGAAGGTCCAGACCACTGTGAGATCCGGCTTCCGGAGTATATGTCTAGCCACGAGGGCTATGAAAGGTTTTGAATGCCAAAAGGGCAAATATCTAGCCACGAGGGCTATGAAAAGTTTTGAATGCCAAAGGTGCAAATATCAAGCCACGAGGGCTACGAAAGGTTTCGAATGCCAAAGGGGAAAAATATTAAGCCGCAATGGCTACAAAGTGATGAAAAAGCCACAAAGACAAGTGCCATATGGTCATAGCAAAACAATCCGATATCCGACTAAGAATGTCACAACTGAACAAAGAACGAAGGAAAGACGATTTAGCCAAAGGGGTCATATCTATCATTTACATCATTCATACAAATGTTTGACCAAGAGGCTATCGCACATTTATTTTCCCCGTCGCCAAGAGGGCCATTCATACAAACCTACAAGTAGTGGCGATTGCACTTTTATTTTCCCCCCGTCAACGAGAGTGTCATTCATACAAACTAAAGAGGGCCACGACGTTTATTTTCCTTCTGCCGAGAAGGCCATTCATACAAACTGCTAAGAGGGCCATTGCACGTTTATTTTCCTGCTGCCGAGAGGGCCATCCATACAAACGCGGGTAGGGCTATCCGCACATTTATTTTGAGCCGAGAGAGCCTATTCATTTATTTTCTGGCGCCAAAGGCCATTGCACATTTATTTTCTTGCTGCTAAGAGGGCCATCCATACAAACTACCAAGAAGGGCATTGCACGTTTATTTTCCTACTGCCAAGAAGGCCATTCATACAAACAGGCCAAGAAGGCCATTCACTTCATCCGCCGAGAGGGCCATTACACGTTTATTTTCCTGCTGCCAAGAAGGTAATTCATACAAATGGGCCAAGAAGGCCATTCACTTCAACTGCCAAGAGGACCATTCATACAAACAGGCCAAGAAGGCCATTCACTTGAACTGCCAAGAGGGCCATTCATACAGACATGCCAAAAGGGCATCTATTTTAATTGCCAAGAAGGTTATGCATATAAATTATGGGATACGATAAGACAGCAAAGCGATGTAAAACCGGTCATGAGATCGCAGTATTCGCCCTAAAGAAGACAAAAGCGATGGAAAATCGGTCAGGAGATCGCAGTATTCGCTCAAAGACGAAACGATATAAATCTGGTCATGAGATTGCAATATTCGTCATACAAAAATCAAACGTTACTCAGCAGATGGAAGCATATTTGCAGCAGCCTTTGTGAGCAGTTAACTAAATCAATCCGCACCGATTCTGAGCAAACGTGGACCTTTTTCTTACGTACGGGGCCGAGATAAGGTGCCCATGAGAGTCAATTATTCCGGCCAAGACTTGAAAATCCTCACCATGCTATTATTATTATTATTATTATTATTTTATTTGCTTACATATTTTATTTTTATTTGTCATTCCGTAACCGGTCGGACACACACCGGAATACACATAAAGGCACTCCCTCATAAGGGATACCCTTTTCCTCCGATTGAGTCGAACTACAAGTGACTTGAGTCCCAAGGACAGGGATATATAGGCAGACTTAATTTCAGAAAGTCAATCACACTCTTACCAATCACACTGGACTTCCCAGCTTGACAACCGGAAGATCTGAGAACTTGTTTAAAATGCATTTAGAAGTCATCGTCATGTCAAACTACAAATGGCCTAAATTCTCATGGAACCTGAGATGTGTAGGAAACTCGGAAGCCAGGGTTCGGCCATGTATTTTGGAAAAATTGCATAAAATAAGAGACAGTATGGCTTGGGTCAGTCAAAAATCAGGGTTAATCAAATTTCGTTGCTCGGGAATGGTCCCGCCATCCCCGAACACCGAAGGGGCAGTTGTTGACATCTAATTTTTGACCTCTCATAATTTGCTTTAATTTTATCGAAGCACTTGAATTTTAAATGGGATAACATATGTTTTCATTTCTTTTTTTTTTTTTTTTAAAAAAAATCAAATCAAAATGGTTTTATAAACTATGCAAATAATGTTTTACCAGTATTGTTTGGTAAAATAATTTCTATAATACACCATTTGGAAATTATTTATTCTTACAGCAACTAATGATGCATTTTAACTAATTTCAATCAGAAAATAGTTATTTATTTAATTGTCCAAATTATCAAAAATTAATCAGCAAACATCTATCCCATTTTAATTCAAGGAAAATTGATTGATTAAAATAAATAATCATTTCTAACCCCAAATTTTAATTTCTGCACAATCATTTATGTGGACAATTTTCAAATTAACTATAATTAATTTTGGTTAATATTTGCAGTTTACTTATTATGTGTTTAATTATGGCTACGATTGAAATAGTCAATTAGTTAGTCAAATAGGGCCATGATTGAAATAGCAAATTCATTGTTTAAATCAATTAAGGCCATACTTGTGAATTCATAATTTTGTGAAAATCAATCGTGTTTTGTTTTTATTAATTGGTTATTTAGCTTTAATTAATTTATTTAGTAATCAATTTTTTTTACCTACTCATTAATTCGCATTTTTTGTTTTGTCCTTTATACATACATACATGCATTAATATATTACTTATTGATATACCCGCATATATATATATATATATATATATATATATATATATATATATATATATATATATCTATATATATATATATATATATATATATATATATATATATATATATATATATATATATATATATATATATATATATATATATATACTCGTATATATGAGATATACGTAAATATATAATATATATACATATATATATGCATACATATGATATCGCCCCTCTCTCATTTAAATGATATATCATATATATACACGAGTCCATAGGTCCGGCCGCCCATATTTCTTTCAAATGGCGATTCCGGCTTAACCGGGCCGTACCCCGCCCAAATCATTAACGCATAAGGGGGCAAAGCCCCTCTCCATTATTCAGTTTAGGCAAACAAAGCCTTAGGAGGCTTTGTGGGTTTCTTTGAGTGAAACCCTATGCCGCCGCGGGGCCACCTTCTCTCTCATGTCGTCATTCCGCCATTTTTGGCAAAGTTGCAGACGGGTAAGGCTTTTTACAAGCTTGGTTGGGTCAATTTTGGGCTAGGCATTAATTGTCTCCTCCGATTTTCACCTATCTCTACCCAACGAGGTGCTATCTCGTCCTTATTAGCATGTTTTTCTCTATTTTGTGAACGTTGGACTTTGATAATCTGCAAATCTTTAATTGACTTTGGTCGTTTGTGAATTTTGAACCTCGGGTTGCTATTGGTTCATTTGGAACCTAAAAGATCAACCTTTTGAGGGCAAGATCCGACCCTTTGTTCATTTTTGCATCTAATCCTAACCCTCCAAAGTGGATGTGAGGAGGAAACCCTACAAGGGGATTTATCCCACATTGAACGAGAAGGGGTTTTGAAGTTCAGGGGTTTTCTATTTAAAGGGCCCTATTTTCTTTGTTGTAGAGACGGGGAATATATTTTCTGAAAAAATATACTCATTTAGACTCGAACACTTAAAGATTTCTTTCAAAATTTGATTGAAGTCTTTTAAAGGAATTTTCTGATTCCAGTAAAAAAAAAAAAGGGAAACTCTTCTTTTGTTCTTGTGTTTCCTGAGTTCTGTGGCTTGAGTTTGGGGTTTAGAGGAGTAAATCTTCAAGTTTGAATCTCGATTAGTGGCTGCACTCGCAAAAGGTAACCTCTTTTCTATTTATTTGTTTATGAGTATAAAATTGTTAGTTTAATTATCCTTTAATGTTGTTTATGCTTATCATGTTTAGTTCAAGTTAGTTCTCTTGTTTCCTTGTTTTTAGTCATGTGCCTAATGTTTATGTGGTTATTAGCTAGATAAGAATAGCTTAGTTTCATTTAGTTTTAGTTTTATTTAATTTTGGTTGGCTGATTTAGAAGCTATGTGAAATTGCCTAAACTAAAAAGGACTCTGTTAAGCATGGTTTTAGTGATGAAGTCTGTTGCCTGCTAAGGATTAAACAAAAAAGGGTTCTATACCAACTGGATTTAATCCTAGTCATAATGGTAGTTCAAGTCATGATCCTACAACAATGTACTCCAAAGCAGCTGGTCCTCAAAAGTTCAAGAAGAACTATACTATGTACTGTGAAGTCTCTAAACTAAAGGAGCATACCAAAGAGTTTTGCTATAAGGTGGTTAGATATCCATCTGCTTTCAACTCAAAGAGGAGAGAACATGTTACATAAAATGTGTACACTGAGGGACCAAGTCAAAGTAGCAATGCACCTGAACACAGATTCAACGAGGCATATGATAGTTCTACAAGAATGGGCTCAACAGAGTTAAGTGGGAATTTGAATCAAGTAAAGGTTGGTGGTGCACCTATATTCTCAAAAGGACAGTATGAACATATAGTCCAACCATTTGAATGTAAGCATGAATCATCAAGCAAGTAGAACCCAGACTCAAATTCAGAACCAAAATTCTACTGCATCCGCCAATGCTGGTGTATTAGTTGTCATAAAGCATTATTAGTTTCAAATATTTTGAAGCAATGGATCATAGATACTGGTGCCCCTAATGACATGGTGTTTGATATATTGTATTACTGGATTAAGCAACAGTTATAAAAGCTACTGACCCAAAGAAAGTATACTTACCTAATAGAGATGCTACATATGTCACACACACTGGTTCAAGTACAGTCTAAAAAAGAAGTACACTAAAGGATGTGTTTGTTTTACCTCAATTCAAGTATGACCTAATGTCAGTCTCAAAGTTGACTAGAGAATTGTGTTGTGCTGCTTCCTTCTACCCTGACTTCTGTCTATTTCAGGATCTCTACAATGGGAGGGTGAAAGAGATTGGTAAAGTACAAGATGGATTATATATACTGTTGAATAAGTTAATCGAACTTGTTGATAGTCAACCAAAGCTCAGCCTGACAACCAAGGAGGATATTTCAATCACTAAGGAAGAAATAAGTTTGTGGCATGTGAGACTTGGACATACTTCTAGTAGTACTTTGAGTCAATTGATTTTTGCTAAGTCTGATGTAATATTGAATAATGTTCAGAAATGTAGTGTGAGCCCTTTTGCAAAATAGTATAGACTGTCTTTTCCTACTGGTTGCATTAAGATTAAAGATAGTTTTGATCTCATTCATATGGATGTACGGGGGCCTTATAAAGTTCAGACTTATGATGGAAATAAATATTTTTTGACAATAGTAGATGATTTTACAAGAATGACTTGGATTTACTTACTCAAGATGAAATTTTATGTGTGTGTCGTTTTACAGTATTACTTAAACTATGTCAAAACTCAGTTCAGTAAAATTTTCAAAATGGTGAGAACTGACAATGGTACGATGTAATTTGTGAATAAAGCTTGTACCAGTTTATTTTCAAAGTTAGGCATTATACACTAGAGGTCATGTGAATATACACCACAACAAAATGGTGTGGCTGAAAGAAAGCACAAGCATATTCTTGAAATAACAAAAGCAATTAGATTCCAAGCAAATATCCCACTCAAATTCCGGGGTCTGTGTGTTCAAGCAGTAGTTATTAACAAACTTCCCACACCTATTATTGATATGACTCCTTATGAGAAGTTGTACAACAGAAAACCATCAGTTTCTCATTTCAAAGTGCTAGGCTGCTTGTGTTATGCAAAAGACTTAACTATATCTGATAAGTTACAGTCAAGAGCAAAACTTTGTGTTATGATGGGGTACTCAGAAGTGCAAAAGGGGTATATATTGTATAACATGAAGAACAAGGTATTCTGTGTGAATAGAGATATGAGTTTTAGAGAAATTGAGTTTCCTTTCAAATGGAACACATCAGAAACACCTCTTTTCCTTCGTGACATGACTCATCACTTAACTGAAGAACCTACGGGTCAGCATACAAATCACTTGTCATGTTCTAACCAAACTCCATCTGGACCATCTAAAATTCCTCAATAACAAACCGTCTCACCATTTGATCCACCTCAAAATTCAGAAGTCATACAAATACCTGCACCTACAAGTCCTACTATCCTACTTGAGTCTCAAAACCAATATCCTATACCAGAAAAACCTCTTGTCAATACTGAACATCAGAACTAGTCCATTGTACCATACAAGCACCTACTAGAATGTCAGGAAGATCAAGACAACCTCCAATATGGATGAAGGATTTCATTACATCAAATCTAGCTGCAAACTACTCCATAGCCAACTATATCTCATACGACTCTATTGCTCCTAAATATCAAGCATTTCTTACTGCTTTTTCAAAAGTTACAGAACCTAAAACCTATGTCGAAGCCTCTAAAGATCCTAGATGGGTTGAAGCAATGAAAGTAGAAATCTCTGCACTTTAAGAAAACAACACATGGGAAATTGTCAACTTACCAGAAGATGAAACTCCCATTGGCTGTAAATGGATCTACAAGATCAAATACAAAGCATCAGGTGAAATTGAGAGATTGAAGGCTAGACTTGTAGCAAAGAGATATAGTCAAAGGAGGGTATTAACTATCAAGAGACATTCTCTCATGTTGTAAAGATGATTACAGTAAGGTCAATTCTATCTATAGCAGCTGCTAAAAATTGGTGCAAACACCAAATGGATGTCTACAATGCCTTCTTACAAGGTGACTTGCATGATGAGATTTATATGGATTTGCCACAAGGATTCAATAGCCAGGGGGAGCATAGACCAGTGTGCAGGCTAATTAAATCCTTGTATGGGCTTAAACAAGCTCTAAGATAATGGAACTTTAAGCTGACAGAAGCATTACTTCAACTACAATTTGCACAAAGCCAATATGTTCATTCTTTTTTCATAAAGCATACTGACAAAGGAATGGTATTAGTGCTAGTATATGTGGATGATTTTTTAATTACTAAAGATCACATAATATAGCTAGGGGAAACAAAACAAGCACTGCAACTAGCATTCACGATGAAAGACTTGGGAGAATTGCAATACTTCCTAGGGATTGAATTTGCAAGGTCAAGCAAAGGAATTCTAATGCATTAGAGAAAGTATGCATTAAACTGATATCAAAACTAGGACTGGCAATAGTAAAACCAATCAACACTCCTATTGACTGCAGTACAAAACTCACCACAAAGGAGTATGATGATCATGTACTAGAAAAATAAAATTCAGATGATAAATTTATTCAAAATATCGACTCTTATCAAAGATTAATAGGAAAACTATTCTATCTTATAGTCACTAGACTAGACATTGCCTATAGGGTACAAACACTTAGCCAGTTTTTACAACAACCAAAGAAATCACACTATGATGCTCCACTCAGAATAGTTAGATACATCAAGAATCAACCTGGTCAAGGGATACTTCTATCTAGCAGTTCATAAGAAATAGTTTCAGCATACTGTGATGTTGATTGGGCTACATGCCCACATACAAGGAAATCAGTCCTTTAGGTACTTAATTAAGTTTTGAGAGTCACTTATCTCCTAGAAATCAAAGAAATAATCAACTATATCCAGGATTTTGCTGAGTCTGAGTACAGAAGCTTAGCAGTGACAGTTGCATATTTAACTTTGATACTTGGAATGTTGAAAGAAATTGGTGTCAAGATCAAATTACCAGTAACAATGTACACTGACAGCAAATCTGCTATTCAAATAGCTGCAAATCCTGTCTTTCATGAGAGAACAAAACATATTGAAATAGATTTACATTTCATCAGGGAAAAAATTCAACAAGGTATGGTGAAGACTGAATACATCAACACTGCAGCATCAGCATTTGTTTTCCAAGCTAGGACTGCTAAATATCTTCACAGTTGCCACAGATCGTAGCTTGAGAGGGTATGTTAAACCAAGTGAAGAAGGAACACAGGGGCAAAAGTGCAATTAATGCAATTCCAAAAGTTAGTTATTCAAGTCCAAAAGTCAGTTATTAGTTCATGGTAGTTATTCGGTAATTAACAAACTAATTAGACAGTTAAGATAGATTAGTAAGCATGATTACTAGTATATATACTTCAATGTACATTGTATTCATTAATACATTACAATCATCAATCAATGAAGTGAATACATCTTCTCTCTAAAACTACTTTCTTCTTCTTCATCTTGTGGTGTTCTTGAATGTTGATCTCTTTCATTTCTTTCATCAATATGTATCTCTGAATTCTTCAAATTTTCTAGACTGAAATCATTAAAAATTACATGCAAGTAATGAATCCATTATGTTTTATTTTAATTAATTCGCTATGTGGTGGATGCATGGGAGTTTGCCATGGGCCTCTACCATGTAAATAAAAAATGTAAACCGTGAAAATATGAATACGGGGTCATAAAATCGAATGTCCACAAAAAATAGATGAGAATTGGGAATTCAAACTCTTTACAATATGCTCTTAAAAAGTAGATGTTGTGGTGTGATATATAGTGGTTTCATTAAAGAAAGGGCAATGGGAATAATGTATTACTTGCTCAAGAAATCATTCATGTCATGAGAATGCGTAATAAGGATAATGATGTCTTAAATAAATTAGACATGAACAAGGTGTATGGTAGGCTATATCATGACATTTTCTTTTATGTAATGTAATAAGAAGATTGCGATTCAATTTGAGGAAAAATGCATTCATATTGTGTGGTAAGCTTATATTTAATATGTGGTATACTGTTAGTATAAATGGTAAAAGACATGAAAAATTGAAATTTCAAAGAGAACTGAAACATGGAGACCTATATCTCCTTTCTTATTCATTATAGCTAGAAGATCATTGTTAATTTCATGATGTACACCTGAAAAGAAGTAGTAGTAGTTATCTATTTGTTATAGAGATACTTAATAGTTAGTGATATAAAAAAAAAAATTCAACAATCATAGTTTCACTTACATGTACTCTTTGTCTAAGTCAAACTTATGAGTCCAGAATATTACTTAAAAAAATATATATAATTATATTATGAAATATAACACAATAATCTATCTTTCTTTTTTTCTTGCGAAAAACCCATTGCATGCATCTAAGTGCGATTTCATATCAGTATTTTGTATTTAATTGTTTAGTGTTTAACCCAAATGGTCTTAAAATACTTTTTTTTCTCATGAATGTAAAGAACTTATGTAATTTGATAGCTACAAACTGGATAAGAAATCGAAATATAAGAAGTAGACTATGGAACAAAAGATTTCCAAGCACAGTAACCCATACACTCACATAGAAATGAAGACATAAGTGAATAAAGAGAAGTAGTAACAGAGGAAAAGGGCAAAAAGCATACCTGTTGTTGCAAAATGGACGAGTCTTTTAGGGAAAAAATTAAATGAGCATTCGATAATTTCTGTGAACTTTTTAGTGTAAAATAAAGCATGTAAAAAGGCTGTAAAAATACCATTTGTACAGTGAAATATGAAAGAAAAGGTGTAACTGAAAATGATTATAACTAACTATTAACAAATTTATAACTGATTATTACTAAGTGGAAGATATAAGGGAAAAAACTGAAATGAAAATTTATGACCAAGTGATATGTACGTGGAAGATGGGATGAGAAGGTTGACGGTCTTTATTAATTACTCTAAAGAAATTAATTGCTCCAAAATTAGATGCATTTTTCTCAAGAAAACCAAAAGCTTGACCATTTAATGTCCCACGTTTTCTTTTTCTAATTTCTAATTATTATTTTTTAAAATCTTTATTAGAATGTACATTTACCTCTTTATACAAAAATGTTATTGATATAACTAGGGGTGTTCAAAGCAAACCGACAAACCGCACCAAACCGATAATCCGAACCAAACCGAGAAAAAAACCCGACTAGTGGTTTAGTTTGACTTGGTTTGGTTTTAAAAAGAAAAACCCGAACACTATTGGTTTGGTTTGGTTTTAACTAAAAAAAAGTCAAACCGAATCAAACCAACCCGACATTACATTTATAAAATTTCAAACACATTTTATACATAGAAATATTTATTTATAATGTAATTTGTAAATGTTTCTTTAACTTTTTCATAGTTTTTTGTCTTTTAACATATTATTTCAAGCTTGGAATTAGACTTTTGAATGATTTAATAAGTTTTTATAGCCCAATGATATTAGTAACTCAAATAAAACTCAACAAAAATCAAATCAATACTAATGCTAACAAAAGAAATTCATATCTAACACTAGAATGACAATAATTTTGATATCTATTCTTTAGTTTTATATTAGTTTAGAAAGTGAAAATACATAACTTAATTTTATTTTTTCTTTAATATTTAGTCATGTAATTAATTTAGTAACTTATTTTAGCATGACTTAGTACTTTTAGATTATGATCATTTTTTACATGCCTTATAAATTTTGTATTTATTTTAGAGTACTTTTAGATTATGATAATTTTATTTTATGCAATTTCATTAATTTTTTTCGTTGAATATTTTAGTACAATGTCATCTCTCATCACGTTTTGTGATATCTTACTAGGACTAAAGAAATATTTGAAGTATGTTATATGTTTTGTATGAAGACCAAAAGGCACCAAGGAAAATTGAAAAACCCGACTTTTGTTGGTTTGGTTTATAGATTTAAAAACCCAATGCAATTGGTTTGGTTTGGTTTTTAAAAAATCCGAACCAACCCGGTCCATGTACACCCCTAGATATAACGTTTGATTGAAGACACAAATGCCTTTCAACTTTGCATGGACATTTTGATAATTTAACTTTTCAACTTAGGTTCTTTTTATTTTTAGAATAGTATGATAATCCAAGGTTCATTGGATTTACTGTGCAGCCAAAAGGACCAAGGATTAATCACTTAGCATGCTGATGATATTATTATTTTTTATTCATGGGAAACATCCATTACAATTGACAATGGAGACCCCTGAAAATATGAAAGGAATTCCGGACAACTTGGTTAACAAATAGTCTTTGACGTTGTGGATTTCTTTATGGCTATGTGCTTTCTTGGCTTGCATTTTGTGTGTAGTTAGGTTCCTAATACTAAGGTTCTTCAACAAGGTCAACTATGTCCTATGAGTCAAACAGTTAAATTATAGATATCGTATACTTATTGTATATACGAGAGTTGCTAAATGACCACACTAATTTGATTCAAATTTAGCAACACTTATATAAATATCACCAAAATTTTTATTGTACAATTTTAAATTAACATAAACATTGAGAAGAAAAGATAGAAATGACATTAAGTAAGGTTAAATTAATTAACCTTAATAATCATATGAATTTATCCCATTTGAATCATTATGACCAAAATAGTATGACCAAAAGCCCTTATTGTCCCATATATTATCCTAATTCAAAAAGAAATAACGTATCCCAAGGATACTTTAGTGACGCAGCAAGAACCAACACAAAGGTCAAAATTTTCTGAGCGATATTAAAAAAATAATCCACGTGCGTGGTCAGTAAAAAGAATTTTGAAAAAGGGTATCATTGTTCGTAGCATAAAACTGATTCTCTCGGAGAAAAATGGCTCAATGTTGAGCCCGTTTTATGATTATTCTTATAAAGTCAAAAAAATAGCATAAACTGATTTTTTCTCTCGGAGAGAAAATGGCTGAAAAACAGCTTATAAGCTAAATGCAGAGAAAAGGGTCGGCAATAAGTCTTTTTTTTTATTTTTTCAACAATAAGTCTGATATGTCAAATAGAAGGCACATAAAATCGTCGTTTTGTGGTTACGTTCTTAACTTTTAGGCAATCACAGGTCACATCCGAGGATAGCTGTAAATCTTTTGTAATTATAATGTATTTCATTCAGTAGTTGTGCATATGTTTATGTAGAGTATATCTGTATATGCATGAGGAAAATAGAACTCCTATGAATACATTTTCATCCGAAATTGTACACCCATGTATGTTCAATAGAATGTCAACATCATGATAGAGGGGTGGGCAGAAGAAATGAAATGCAACAATTTCTAAGTAATATTCATGACTGTTGTAACTAAGAGTCTGAAGACATAATATGTTCGTTACTTGCATGCAATTTGCAACGATTTCAGTCTAGAAAATTAGCTCAGTAGACGAGGAGAATTAAGAACATTGAGATGCTTATATTATATTACTAGTATTAGTACCCGCGCATCTATCCCCCTCTCTCCCTCACCATCAAATAATAAAATTATATGAAAATAAAGACGACGTATTACATAATTACTGTCAAACAACATTTTGTTTCACATTTTCTTTATTACGATATTCACTATTAAAATTATTAAATTGTCAATATGAATTTTTATTAGCTTATCATTTGGCTTAATATACTTATATAGTACTCTTCTTATTGATATAACATAGATATATATTTTGTTAGTCAAG
>NC_081347.1:16069537-16086925 GCF_029784015.1 Lycium ferocissimum
GTTTTTTAATAACAATACTTTGGAAATTTAATTCGTATTTTCAATAATTTAAAATCATGTGTCCCAAGAATACCCACCATGAGTAATACATCCATTTAAATCTTGCGATGTGAAGCAAATAGGGTCAAATGAGTTTGCAACCTATACGCTATCAATATTGAGCCTTTTGTGTTTTGATAATTTTGTATTGATGCAATAGTCCGAGCAATAGAAGGAAAATAAATCTCGCTATACTTTATTGATGGTAATAAACCGACCGCTAACAACCGTTAAGCTAAATCCACACCGACAACCGAAGTATCTTATTGGTTGGTTAGCGGATTGAGATATTTAAAAACCGATATCCTATAAGCCGAACCGTTAAGCACAATTATCCAACCGAACCGCCCGATAAGCACCCTACTTCTAGGTACATTCTTATTTTTCATGTATGGGAAAAATGTTCTAAGGTGTGATTTCATATATTGAAAAGTCGCAAGGCTTTATATTCTTTACCATTAAGGAAGACTAGAAATGTAATATTTTCCATGTAATTCGATAGATGACTACATAATCTGCTTAAGGCTTACTTTAAGCCCATCAAATGGGCCGGGTCGGTTGACCAGCCAAATCCAACCACAGCCCATAACCGGCCCTGCCCCCGACCCGGTAAGAGGGTGTGTGGGTACAATGGTGGAAAAATTGGGGGCTGGTCGGACATGCCATTTAGCCCCGTGGCATCCCATGTGACTGTAGGGTGGTATATTTGTGTATATCTTGTATATGTTAATGGTATATTTGTGTATATCTTGAATATGTTGTTGGAATGAAGACTCTGAACGTCTATTTAAGTGATAAACATTATAAAAGTTGAGAATGTGATACAAGACTACATAAGTAATTTAAAATAAAACTTCAAACTTAAATTGATAACATTGCAAATTCAAAACATACAAACTTGAACAGGTTAACTTATTACAAATGAAAAGTTCAAAATGCTAGCATCGATGGAGAAATTTAAAGAAGAGATAAACTTCAAAGTTCAATTTTGTGCCTTTTGTCCAAGTGCCTACGTAACGGACCGGTACCCCCAAAAATCGGTTCGGACTTATGGAGATATATTTGACCACAATGTTGACATTTAACATGTTCCTCGTCTACTCGCTCAAAATGCAACCACACCGGACTTGAAATTGATCTTCGGACTGGAGGAGGAGGTGGAGAATTATTATTATCCATTAAATTTAAATTTTGAAATTTGAACTTGGAAGTTGGAAGAGAGAGAGAGAGAGAGAGAGAGAGAGAGAGAGAGAGAGAGAGAGAGAGAGAGAGAGAGAGAGAGAGAGAGAGAGATGAGTAGTACTAGGGAATTGTGTGAGACAATATGGACAAGAATGAATGGTATTTATAGATTGAAAATAGGGCCAAAGTATAATTTAAGGAACTTGATGGTTAAAATAAAGTTGACAACAACTAGATTTTAAAGTATCAAACTTAATAAATTTTAGTATTAGAGTTTTTTTTTTAAATAATTAAAATTCGGTTCCTGATCACTAACTAAAACCCAAATTCTCGCCCACTTTGCCCACTATGTACCCCTACCCGGGTAGGGCCGGGGCCGACATCCCTTTCCCTCCCCCAACCCGGCCCACTAACTATGACCTGGCCCGGCCCACTTGACAGGCTTAGCCCCATTACACCAATAGATGGATATGTTCCAAAATGGAAATCATTATAGATTATATTATAATCCTTGTGTCTTCAATTTACTTCCTTCTAATTTTTTTCATTTTCTTTAGTGATAATATTTGAAAATAATGGTGTGTTTGATACGGAGGATTGAATTATATTTTCTGATTCTTTTTATGCTTAATTGGTCAAAATATCTTTTCTAAAAAAATATAAGTTTCTTAAAATCAGGCAAATGACTTTTAACAATTTTGATTCTTATGTTTGACTCTATTCCTAATGTTCTTGAGTCACTTGTTGTTGATGCACGAGATATGGATGAAATACCCAAGTCAATGGAATATCTTAAAAGTTATCAAACTTTTGAGGTTGCATCCATGTTACAGATGAGAAATGTTTTAGAATTCACAAAAGATCTTAATAAATAGTCCAAAAATGGAGCAAGATGTTGCAAACTCCATGCTACTTGTTGAAGTAGCAAAGAGAAAGTTGCAAGTGTTAAAAGGATGATGATTGATATTCTCTTATTGAGGCATTATATTTTGTATCAAATATGACATTTTGGTACCAACATTAATGTCATATATTAGCTCTTTAAGATCACGACGTAAACTTGTTGATTACACAGTCTCACATCATTATTGTGTTAAAGCGTTTTGCAAAATATTGATTGAAAACCTTAAGAACTTAATGTTCGTTCTGATGGAGTGACAACTGATTTGCTTCATGGAATAATTACTTGACACTACAACATTTTGTATCTATAACTCTGAAGTACGTTGTAGCTAATTATGAAAATTTTCGTGGCTAAACACTTTAGCCACAACTTTTTGTTCCGTAGCATTCGTAGCAAAATATAGCGTAGCTAAAAGTTAGCTACAAACTTTACATGGTCCGTGGCTAAGGACTAATACTTATTGCTACAGATTTTTTTGTGTTGTAGCTGTAATGGTAAAAAACTTTTGCCACGAAAAATATACTTATAGCAAGTGATTTTATTCTTTTGCCACGACAAATAAAATTTGTAGCTATCTTCATATTGTAACCACAAGGTATTGTGTTGTGGCAAAATATTTAATTTATTTGCCACGCAAACTCAAAATTTGTGGCTATTTTACATTCTAGTCTCGTGGCAATAGTATCCATATTTAGTTACGAATCAAGAAATTCATAGCTATGATTTGAAGTATTTGCCACAAACATTTTTATATTGTAGCTAAAAATATATACCTTTAGCCATGAAATATATAAAATTATAGCTAAAATGTTTCTTCATTTGCTGCGGAAGGTGAAATTTTATGGGGCAATTATAAATTTAGCTACACACTCAATAATTCCATTATTACTACAAATTAAAGAATTTTCCACAATCATTGTTAGTAACAAGAATTTTATAAAAGAATTCATTCTTTTTTCATTCCAAAACACTTTCAAGTTACAAATAATTGTACTTGATCCAAAAAAAAAAAGTTAACTAATAATTGTATTTTTCTATTTCAACATAGTCATAATACACAATTTTTGTAACACCATCTTGTTTGAGTCCAAAGCTGCATAGTCTTCCTCTTTCTCTCCTTCCACGGTCTTCAACCTCACCTTAGCTTGATCAACATCTTGTCTTAATTTGTCACTTATATATTCTCATTCCACAAATCACGTTCTAATAATGATAAATTATTTTAGCACTCGATATGCTCTCGTAAACAATTAAGTATATGTGTGAGTACATAGAAATTCAAGCAAAAAAGAAAGTCTTAGACAATTCTATTACCAAAAAATTTAACAGAGTAAAAAAAAAAAAAAAATGCAAAGCAAAAAAAAAAAAATGTATACAAACCTGTAGACTTTTTAACTTCTTAAAAAGATCTTCTCCCCAATATTGTATAGTCGCTTTGTTGTTACAATCGACGAACTATGGCTCCTGCCAGCATTATTATAACTTTAAAATCTTCAAAATCTCACTCACTACTAATAAAAAATAAGGCACGATATTAATAAAATTATTGGAATAAGACTGAACTCAAAAACTTGAGTCAAATAGGTGTGAGCCAAGATTCAAAAATCTTAAAATATAAAGATATGAGTATACTTTGAATTTAAAAGCGATGGATTCTCTCTTGCTTTCTTTTTATCTTTTTCATTGTTCACTTTTTGAGACTTAAACCCATAAATTCTCACGAACTAGTGGTCGTTGGGCGATCTAGGGCTTCAATTGATTTGCTTTTTGTCAAGTGAAAAGAGAAACCAATTGTTGAAGAAGGGTATGAGAAAGTGGGGAAGGGTATGCTTTTGATTTAGGTTTGAGAAATTGGGCTTTGTGTTTCCTTTACCTTTCTTGTTGCAAAGTAACGGAAGTAGGTAATAAAGAAAAAATTACCTAATGCTTAGTACTCCTAATTATGAATATATACTTTACTTTAGGTAAACTGAAAGAGTCAACTATTCATATGGAATAAATATTATTCTAATATATGTATTCCTTTAAAATTGTTTATAGTTCGATATTCAAATTTAATTAAATATAATTAGAAGTGTATCTAAATTGTATTTGAAACTTAAAAAGAATTATTTAATATGAATTATGATATACTAGTTAGTTTTCTTATAAACTCATAAATTAATCATATTAATTTTTTTATTTTTTTGAAATAAATCCTAATAGTATCAAAAAAGTGTTATAAAATATCAAATTTTCATTTGTTAGATTCAGTGTATAATTTAATGTATGAAAATTAATAAGATAGTACATGACCATTACAACGTAATTGGTAAAAAACTATAGTTGTTATTAATTAGATACATTCAAACCTCTCTATAATGAATTAAATTTAATATAGAAGGTTCAAGTATGTATGTATACCCGCATACGATAGTTAGATCTCATTTACTTATAATCAAAAGCACACAAAAAATTATTTTTCTATATTTTTTTACGTTATAAACGTAAACAAAACACTTGTTAAATTTAAAATCTCAATTGATTTTCATATTTCATTAATTGAAAATTGAAAAGACTAATAAATTACTAATAAATCCATAACTAGTTGTACTATACCAATAAAAAAATAAAATCTAAGAAACATGTGCATTTAAAATTAGTTGAAAATTTAAACATTTCAAGTTTGATGTAAGAATTCTATAATTGTAGATTGTTTCTTAAATTTCAGTCTCTTAGTGATAATCTAACACTTGAAGTGATTTTAAAATTTTGTAAGACTAAACCAGATTACTGTGAGAAATATAATTTTTTTCCTTTTAGATATTCATACTTGAAATTTACTATGTGCATGACATCAATGATGATTATCATGAATATTTTAATATGTTATTTTTACACATAATATATTTCTTACAAAATATTATTACGCAATATTTGATTATGACAATTATAGAGAGATGATGTTACAAAGAGTGTACCGCTATAATCAATGTCACTACTGTTATAGGTAGAATGTTGTTATAGAGAAGTAAAATATAACATGAAAAGTCGATTCCAGAGAAAACCAGGTCATTATAGTGAAATATTGTTATAACGAATGACAATTATATAAAGATTTGACTGTATAATTTTCTTAACATTATAAAAATTTAATTGGAACTTACATCTAATACTTATTTAATAAGAATTATAATACAATTAGTTTTCCTTTGGACTTTGATATCAACCATATTAAATTATTAATTTGTGTTTCCTTTACATATTATTAGATGTATATTTTTTTTAGCTTTCTTTTACTTCTTTATATACAAATTCTATAATGAAACTATCATATATGACAAAGAAAATTACCTAGTCAAAATAATGATAAATATTATAGACTTTACTCTAAGTAAATGGAAAACTCAACTATATATATGACATAAATATTATTCTAAAATTTGAATTCCTTTATAGCTTTTTTACCTCTATGAAATAGTTGATTTTGTTATATACTCCCCTATTTTAATTCTATTAAATTCTTAATTTATAGTGTTTAGTTATATTTATGATAATTATTGAAATAGCATTAGATCATAGCATGAATAACTTTTATACTAATTGAAAATGAAAATATTAACGATCAATGTAGATAAATACATGCAAATAGTTTAGTCTGTTTTATAGTTAGAGATTCAAATTTAATTAATATAACTACAAGTTTATCTAAATTGTATTTGAAACTTACAATCATTACTTTATTTAATATGAATTATGATATACTAGTTAGTTTTTTTATACACTCATATATTAACCATAGTAAATTATTTACTTTTTTGTAAATAAATCTTAATAATATTAAAAAAGTGTTATAAACTATCAACTAATAGTCACAAGAAATACAAGATTATTCATCACATAAATCATATTAAATTTTCATTTGTTAGATTCACCGTATAATTTAATTTATGATAATTAATAAGATAGTGCATGACCAAGTGTAATTGGTAAACCATTATTGTTACAATTAGATATAATTTATTGATTTTCAAAATTATAATTGGACTAACAACTACTATTTATTTAATAAGACTTATAATATAATTTGTTTTACTATTACTTGGATATCAACCGTATTATTTTAAAATATTATTCTAAAATATGAATTTCTTTGTAGCTTTTTTCGTCCTCTATGATATTGTTGATTTTGTTATATACTCCCTTATTTTAAAATTTATGGTTAACTATGATATTTTATTATCGTCGACACTCTAAATTTGTAGTTATTCATTTTGTCATGACAATTAATTGTAATTATTATGCAGACTATTTTTCACTTTTATTCTCAAATATAATTTGAAGAAAAAATATTTTTAGCCACAAGATTTTGTTTTAGATATTTTAATGCGGCTAAAATATTATTATTGTTACAGTAAATTTTAACTCGTAGTAAAAAATAAGGATTAGCTACGGAAATTTTAGCACAACAATGACCATGGTTATATAATTACTTGATGACAAACTATTGTAGCTATTAGTAGACTATTGCCACGGATGTTAGTACTCGAAGCAAAAATATTTATTTAGCTACAAAAGTTTGTTTAAAATAACTTTTTGTGGCTAAAAGGTTACTATTGCTACAATAAATTTCAACTTGTGGCAAAAATCAATGATTAGCTATGAAATTTTATTATAGCAAAAACTTTGTAGCTATAAAATTTAACTATTGTCACACTCGTTTATAACTTGAAGCAAAAATATTTATTTAGCTACGACATATAGTTTCAAATAATTTATTGTGGCTAAAAGGTTACTATTGCTACACTAGCTTCTACTGCGTGGCAAAAACTTATGATTTAGCTACAAAACTTTATTGTAGCAATAATGTTGTAACAATTTAGGTAATTATTGCCACGATTGTTAGAAATTATAGCAAAAAAGAGGAATTAGCTTTTTCAATTTGATTTTCGTGGCTAAGAAATTTTACAAATTTGTAGATAGCCATGGAATTTAAATTTTTATGGCTATTACTAGGTATTAGCCACGATTTTTGAATTCATGGCAAAACTTTCGTAGCTATATATGCCTTATGTTGTAGTGTGAATAAAATTCACTAATTTTCAAGTTTTAACATCAGGAACATAATCAGATTGGATGATTTATACCTTCATGACTTTGATGAATTTAATATGGGTACTGTTGAGAATCATCTTGCAAGTTATATATTTGTAATAGTGATGAAAGGTTCTCCAATCTAAATGGGTGGTTATGATTCGAACAGATTGATTCAGACTAAGAAGCATTCAAAATATCCTCTTGTATTCCGCTTAGTGAAACTTGCTTTACTTCTGTTAGTTGTCACTGCATCCGTTGAAAGACCTTTTTTAGCAATGAAGTTTATCAAGAATGATTTGCGTAGTCAAATGAATGATGATTTTTTAGTGGTTACTTGGTGCCTTATGTAGAAAAAGATGTGTTTGATAATATTTCTAATGATGCTATTATATATTAAAACAGTTCAAGATATGAATCTCGTCGAGCGTCGAGTGCAGTTGTGATGTTGGACGTAGTTGCGTTTTCAATAGTTAAACTGTGTTTTGATTGGATTCTTCTCGTGTTTGGTGTTTTAATGATTAGATTTCCTTGATATAAATTTTGCCTTCGCCATTGAGTGAGAGTACGGAAAACAAGTTCCCAAATGTAACATTCCAAACTTATTGTCTCCTTCCCACTCCTAACGCCCCCAACCCTACCCTATCCCTGCCCTGACCCGTCACTCCCCACCTCATAGTGCTTTTCTAGATTACATATAAATGTTTCTAGGATAATATTTTTTACTTACTCATCAAACACCAAAAAAGTAAGTAAGAAAACCACCGTGTCCAACAAACATTTTCTAGGAAAACATCTTTCAATGTAAAAAATTTACCTCGTACCAACACACCCTGTGTCGGTCGTTGTGGCTCAATTTTTCTTCAAGGAGAATTTTGTCCAACTATTCAAATTCGTTTAGTATTTTTCTATTTAAATAGTAACTATTAAAGCTCTTAAAAGTTAACGGTTCAAAATCGTTTAGTGTTTTTCTATTTAAACAATACACATCTATTAAAGCTCTTTGTGCGTAATTATTTGGACTCTTTTCTATTTATTCCAATTCTGCATATTTTTTATTAATCTAAATTTTCGTATATTTACTATAATGCATATTTTAGTACATTTCAAATTTAAATGTCATTTATTTTTATTAAAATTAACAAAATTATGGGGCTTACACCTCTTGCCCTACCTAAACACCTTTCCCCGGAGGTATTATGAAATGCGTAGCTCTATATATGCTTTCGTGTTTGAAAACAATGATCACACCACAACCAATGGAATTATTGTAATACCATCGAGGGATATGAAGAGCTAGAGAAAAGTTCCATCTATTTTTATTTAGACATGTCGAGTTTAAAACCTTGAAATGTCACGACCCAAAAGTTCTATGCAGTAACGACACCTACACCCCAACCCGGTAGGTGAACATGTACCTGTTTTATTCCAATTTCATAAATTAAAGTGGAAAAAATAAGCATGAGAATCAACAATAAGAAGCGGAACATAGGGAAAATACAACCCCAAAATCTAGTGGTATGAATACAACAGCCTCTAAGAGTGAACAGTATAAAGCGGAAATGTAATAGTACACTGTCCGAGGCAAAGTACAAAATAAGAAAAGATAGAAAGAGACTATGGTGCAGCGGAACATCCAGTAAGCTCACTCAGAATGACTCTAAGCCAACAACCTCTCAAACACGGCGTTGGACTCCACTGGTACACGGGTTTAGATTAGCACATAAGAGTGCAGTAAGTGTAGCATGAATACGGTGAACAATGTGTACTCAGTAAGTATCATGAACCGATCCTGGCAAAATAATGTCAAGGATTGATCTTTGAAATACTTATGGGTACACTTTAAACAAATTAAATAGCTTGACCAGATAAAGAGTTAGCCAAAAAAATAGATTATCCCAACTGAATCATAGAAATCACTGAAATTAGCATATAAGAAAATATGCACGGAATCAAACAATCGGACATAAAATGTCTTGGTAAGTCATGAATAAACATACGCAATACAAACTCATTACCAGAGGCGGATCTAAGATAAGCCTGTCAAGTGCCAAGCTGGGCCGGGCCGAGCCATTTAAACGTAGGCCACAGGGGGGCCGGGTTGGGTCGGGTCGTAGTTAAGGGCCCGTGCTTGGGAGGGGAAAAGGGTGTCCAGCCCAGCCCCTACCCGGATAGGGGCTACACCTCGGGCCGGGTCGGATTTTAGATAGTGGGCCGGGCCTTTTTTTTTTTTTTTAAAAAGGTCTAATACAAAAAATAGACATTTACATTTACTAATAATAATAAAATTTACATTTACATCTAATGATAAAATTGCTAAACTAAAAAAAAGTTTAGTCGTTGTTAAATTCAAAAAGCTAGTCGTTGTAAGTTTAAAAAACTAGTGGTTGCCGATTGTATTTGAACCCCTAAAGTTATGAATAACTACACTTTGGTCATATTTTCAAACTATAAATACCCCGCCATTCTTCTTCATTTTCACACAATTCTTCAACAATTCTCTCTTTATCTAAATTTGCTATTCAACTAGTGTACATTACTACTTTCAACTTCCATGGATAATCCTCCACCTCCACCTTCTCCTTGAGTTCGAAGATCAACTTCAAGTGCGGCATTTTAAGCGAGTAAACGAGGAACATGTTAAATGTCAACATTGTGGTGACATATATCTCCACAAGTCCGGAGCGTCGGGTATTAGCCTATTGGCTACTGTGTTGCGTAGGCACTTGTGAAAAGGCACGAAATTGAACTTTGAAGTTTATCGGCATGAAATTGAACTTTAAAGTTTATCTCTTCTTTAAATTTGTCCATCGATGGTAGCCGTTTAATTTGTATGTTTTGAACTTTTGATTTGCAATATTTCGCCGTCCAAGTTTGTATGTTTTGAATTTGCAATGTTATCAATTTAAGTTTTAAGTTTTATTTTAAATTATTTATGTAGATGTTGATATGTCTATTTGACTGGACACGAAGTTTAAGAAAGAAGAGAAGACTTTCAAACTTGTGGTGTTAAATGAGTCACATATATTTTGTGTGGCTATAAATCATTGCATAAAGGTAAATTGTTTCCAAATATAGAAAGGGGTCAATTCTTTTTAACACGGACTAATAAAGAAATAGGTTCACGTAAATTGAAACGAAGGAGTATTCTATTTGATATAATCTACGTATCCACAAGATATATGACATGCTAATGGAATTTTACTTTAACATAAAACTATCACAATCTAATATATACTATATACTGAAAATGTATCAAAGGTACATTTGTTGAGAAAACAAGATTGTCTAGCTTTAAAATACAATTTTAAAGAAAACTAAAGTGCTTCGTAAAAAGCGACCAATGTTTTTAAAATATTTATTATTAGTAATAAATGTAGTACTTATCTCTTTTTATTTTTTTTATTTTTTTTTTAATTTGAAGCGGGTCGGTGCCCCGGTGGGCCATCACCTGGGCTACTAGTGGGCCGGGCTAGGGGCTGTCTACCTTGTCTGGCCCAGCCCCCTAATAAATCCCACCTAGCCCAACCCCTTACACCTCTTAGTGGGTCTGGGCCGGGCCGGTGGTGGCCTAGTTCGGGCCGGCCCGGCCCACTTGACAGGTTTAATCTAAGATTTAAACTCTAAGGGTTCAATTCTTTAAATTTTTTAGCATTGAACCATATTTTTAAAGTTATGGGTTCATATCTACTATTCATTGTAATTTTAGTAAATTTTTACATATAAATTTATGCTCCGCATCGAAAGTTTGGGGTTCGATTGAACCCCAATTTATTGTGCTCTATCCGCCTCTGCTCATTACCATAATCATCTCAACCAGTGCTCTCAGAACTTCGCGTACACATGGACCGGTTGGAGGTTCCTAGGCCAGCGGCCCATAGAGGAAATCTGCGTTGTCCATACGCCCGCACTGAATATCTCATCGTGCAAATAGTCATCATACCTATCTGCCAGAATCAAATCTCATCGACCATAGTCATACCAATCCACCGGGAACAAGGTTCCATCGGGCTACAACCAACTAAACCACCCGGAACAAGGTCCCATCGGGCGACAATCACCTTACCAATATGAGAATACCCAAAATTACATGATAAGGTATGACATGAAGTTTATATGCAATCACAACGCATAATTATGTTGAACAGTGACAAAATATTTCCAGAATGGTACTATAGTATGTGAATCGATGCTACATCTCCACCTAAATCATTTAGGCATGCTTATATATTATCAGCTCATTTAATACAAGTGCACAGAAAATGGACATATAATCAAAATATACCCAAATCATGGCATTGGTACCCGCATATGTGTTCGTCACCTAGCCTATAAGGTATCCCCATTATCATTAATTCATTGTATTAATCGTTTAATTACAGAAAACTACCTTATTGAAGGCTAAGTCTTAACTTACCTCGATTTGACATGCCACAAGTCAACGAACAACTTTTTCTTTCCGTAACGCCTTCGAAATCTCGCAATCCATTCAAAAACATGTACTTCTATGCGATTAAACTAAGCTAACGATACCCATATCGACATAAAATTAATCTAGTCAAAAAGTCAACCCCGAGCCTCCGATGTAAAAACCATAAATTTCCTTCAAAAATTGGTTGACCTATACCCTAAGGTCTCACATCTCAATTTTCACGAAATGTGACCAATCAATTGACCCTCAAATCCATAATTAATCCCCTCTTAAGTTTAGGGCAATATTCTCCAATTTTTCAACTTAATCCATGGGTTAAATCACATTTAAATACTAGGAATCATGATAAAACACTAAAACGCGGATTAAAATCTTACCCCTTATTAAATCTCGAAGATTACCTCCAAAATTGCTCATATCCAAGGTCTAGGGCTCAAAATCTGATATGAAATTTCAAATCTCGAATTGGGGAAAACATTTAATCTGCTCCGGCATCCTTCTTCACGACTGCAACCCATGGCCTTGCTGATTGCGGACCTTTTTCGCGACCACAACCCATGGCCTTCGTGATTGCGGACTCGGCCCGGTACCTTTAATTTGCAATCGTGCCGAGTGCCACGTAACCATGGCCCAAATGGCCCGACCCCAACCCTATGCGAACGAGCTCGAGGGTGCACTCGAACCCTCGCGACTGCGTGGCCTTTCGCCCTAGCTCCTTTTCACGATCTCAACTCCCAGGCTCGTGACTGTGATGGCCAAATGCCTGGCACCAGAACCACAAAATTTTGGTGTGAGTGTTTGGCCGATTTGGTGTCTGAAACTAACCGAACCCCTCGAGATGCAAATCAAATATGTACATGACTTCGAAAACACCCTACGAACCTGCTGGAAACTCAAAATCATCGATCCAAAATAGTCTAGGCACATATTTGACCTTGTTCAACTCTTAATCTTCAAAATAATTAGTTTTCCACTTAAGTGTCCCATGACCCCTTCAAACTATCCATCTAAGTCCCAAGTTAACAACCTAATCTATAGGAATTTTCAAAGCTTGACTTTGATCCCGTTAATCCCAAATGTTGATTTTGGTCAAATCTTATTTTATTTTTTCCTCCCGAACCTTTAGTTTTTGTTTTTTTTTCTCCAAAATGCATCTAGTTTCCTCGGGAACTATTCCACCCATCCCCGTAAGTTATAAAACACCTATTAATCGTATGGGAAGTAATTTATGAGAAAAGTGTGGCAGTACTCAGAACGACCGGACAGGTAGTTATATCTTCCCACACTTAAACAAATGTTCGTTCTCAAACAGATTTAGAAATGAACTTGAGCTGTCAAAAAATTGTAGATATTTGCTCCGCATGTCTGACTCAGTCTGTCAAGTAGCCTTCTCAATTGAACAATCCCTCTACCGGACCTTTATTCAAGCTATTTCTATTGAGCTCAGTTTCAGAATCTACCTGTCCAAAATAGCTACCGGCTCTTCCTCAAATGCCATATTCTAATGCAATTGTACTGAAGTCTATTATATCAAATGAGATCCATCCTTATGATATTTCTTCAATATTGAAACATGGAAACCAGATGAATACCATATAAGCATGGTTCCAACTCATAAGCCACCTCTGCAATATGTTGGAAAATCTCAAAGGTGCCAATATACCCTGGAATTAGCATGCCCTTCTTCTCAAACCTCATCATACCCTTCATAAGTGAGATATTTAACAGAACCTGATCACCAACCACGTACTCCACATCACGACCCTTCTGATATGCTTAGCTCTTTTGCCTGCTTTGAGCTGTGAGAGGTCCCTCATGAATTAGTTTGACCTTATCGAAAGAATCCCTCAATAAGTATGTGCCCCATGGCCTAACCTTAACTCATTGAACCAACTGATTGATGAGAGAAATCTCCTACCATATAAGGTATTAAATGGGATCATCTCAATACTGAAATGATAATTATTGTTGTAAGCAAACTCCACCAAAGGAAAAAAAACTGCTCCCAATGACCACTATAATCAATAACAAGGCCCTCAACATATCCTCAATTACCTAAATAGTCCACTGGGACTGACCATTAGTGTGAGGGCGAAATGTGGTACTAACCTCCACCCGTGTACCAAACTTCTTTTGCATAGACCGCCAAAAATGTGATGTGAACTATGTACCCCAGTCTGAAATGATAGAAATGGATAATCCACGTCTCTTGGATATAGATCTTGGCTAATTTCTCTTAGTTATAGGTAGTACGAACTTGTATGACATAAGTGGACTTGGTCAATCTATCAACAATAACCCAAATAGCATTAAATTCTTCCAAAGTCCTGGCAATCCCGCCATAAAGTCCATAGCAATCTGATCCCACCTTAACTCAGGTATAGGCATCCTTTATGCCATTTCACCTGGACTTTATTTCTCATACTTCACTTGTAATTGGTAATTCAAACACCAAGACACGTACTTAACTATGTCCGTCTTCATCCGACACCACCAATAGTGTTGTTTTAGGTCACAATACATCTTTGTAGCTCCCAATCTATGGCCCCCTTCCATAATCAGATGTGTCAAACCACCAACTCTCTAGAAATATAAATGCAACCCTTGATCTGCAACACACACCCTTAGCGTCTAAAACTGCTTCCTTGACCTTTTCTTGCAACACTTTGTCCCTGATGCACAACTTCTCATCGTCAAACTGTTGAGCCTTGATTGGCTCCTTAGAGACGACAGTGCCTTTACACATGCTAAAACCTTGTAAGGTCTAAAATGTCAATCTCACAAAGTTGTTGGTCAAAGGCTGAACATCCATTGCCAAAGGACGTTTCCCCACTTGTAACAATGTCTGGCTGCCCATACTCATCTTACGATTCAAGGCACCAGCTACTACATTTTCTTTGACTTGATGATATAGAATAGTCATATTATAGTCTTTTAGCAACTCCAACCATCTTTGTTGTCTCAAAATGAGGTCCCTCTGATTGAATATGTATTGAAGGCCGCAATAGTCTGTGAATACCTCACAATGCCCATCATTGAGATAGTACCTCCAAATCCTTAATTCAAACACCACCGCCGCCAACTCCAAATTCATATGAGAATGCAAACTTAATGAAAGATAAAAGTGATTCAATGAATTTTCATGGAGAAGGGGATATAATGGAAGTGAATGGTTGCTAAAAATGATGGTCACCGATATACTTGAAAGAAGAAGAAAGGAAAACAATATTTGAAAAGAAAAATAAATAAGACAAAAGAAAGAAAAAATTAAATTGAACAATGACAATAAAAGAATATTAAAACAATGACACACGCTCAATAGCACAAGTGTATCTTATTGTGCCACGGCAGCGTGAGGTGTTTAATATGTATATATTTGTTAAGATTGGAGCGCCTAATAGAAAAAAAAGTATGTTGAGATGTCAAAAAGAAAAATGTGAATAAGTTTAGGGACCGCTTACGACTTTAGCCTAATATAAAAGTATTGATACGTGGGTCTATCTTCAATCTTTCCACTTCGATTTCAACTTAACATAGATATGCGGCTTTTCGAAGTGGCAGTAGCCCTTTTACATAGTGTTTCTGGCTTTTTCTTTAAATGAGAATCATTTTAGTAGTAAAAGTAACATATAAAGTTAATTATAATATTCTTGGTGATAAGATTGATTTTGATTATCACCTCTAAATACATGCATTTCAGTTCTCATATTCTTTTGGGTACATCCTGGCTTCTTCTTCTTCTTGTACGGGAGAATTGTACTAGACTGTGATTTCATCTACTGAAAAGTCGCATGGCTTTTTATTCTTTTTACGATAAGGAAAACTGCATTTCGAATGTCTTCAATGGGATCGAGAACTCTACATAAATCTAGCTTATGCTTCAATAGATAGCGTCACCTGTTCGCAAGTGACACATTCGCAAGTGACACATGTTTTATAAATTAATCTAGTAATCTTTTCTTTCCATTACAAATTAGTTGTCTTATTTAATTTTTTTTTTTGTTTGGATTGTCTCTTGAGAATTGCATCCATTTTTCTGAAAGACAAAATTTTGCCTAAATTGTTATTTAGTTTTTTTTATTTTGTTTAAACAGCGGAGAACAATAACTTTTATATAATTCGAGAAACGTTCTTATTTATGTAAAATTTGGACAATTTTCTATTTTGCATGGACCAGGTTCTTCATTAAGATACGTGATACAAAATATAAAGAAGTAAACGCACAAAATATTTATGATGTGATTTTTCCTCGATGACTCCCCTCGGACAAAGGAGGCTCCGCGGGCGACTGAATTGCACAACCTACCTTATTAGTATCCATAATTCTCCAGGTACACCACTGAAATTAGAACATAATAGAGGTGTCAAATTGGACCCATAAATATGTAACTGACCCAACCCAAATGAGCATTATTTTGTTGATTAATACTCCATTTTAATCCTTTGCAGAATAGCATGCAACTGTAAAAATTTTGTTCCTTATAATACTATAATAATATTCTGTAATTTTTAACCCAAATGAGCTAGTTTAATACTACTAGAGTCGACCATAAATAATAATTATATCCTACAAATTCCTGTCATCTCAAGCTCGAGAGTAATTTTCACATTTAATCCTATGTGCTTTTCATCTTTCTGGAATATTTTAAAGATGAAGAAATCTTCGCTAAGTTTTAGCATGATCAAATTTTCCAGCTCGTGATTCCAGTTAGACAAACAAATCACATCTTTATAATCCAACATTCAAGAATAATTTGGATTGGATACCCAATCTTTTCCACTTTTTGTAACATAACTATAAAACAACATGCACTCAAGCTTCTTGCAATTCAAGTTTATAGCTACTCTTTCCAAAGAATTTAATTCAAGAGTCAATACAATTCTTCCATTGCCATAGTACTTCTATCTTTTTTCTAAACCATTTGATATCCAAAGTCCACTATCTCGATTAATTTGAATTCCTGTCAGTGCACTTCTATTTCAAGTTATTTCGTCACACTTATCAATATAAAACCTATCAACTTTAGACAATGGATACTGTGATGAAATTGGGAGCAGAAAGCCCAGTTGTGATATTCAGCAAGAACACTTGTTGCATATCTTACAGCATCGAAACCCTAATCCGAGATTTTGGAGCGAATCCAACAATTTACAAGCTTGATGAACTACCAAATGGAAATAAAATAGAGAGAGCTTTGCTTCAAATGGGATGCAAGCAAAGTACACCAACAACATTCATTGGAAAGGAACTTATCGGTGGATCTAATGAGGTCATAAGTCTCAGCATTAGGGGAAAGCTAAAGGAATTGCTTATCAAAGCTAATGCTATATGGATATGAAATAGCATTAGAGGTATTGAGTCTCCAAAATCTGAGACGGATCTAGAATCTAAACATAATAGATTCAAACTTTTTAGTTTTTACTATTGAATCCTTTGCACTTTTGAAATTAGTATATAACCTAATAATTGAGGAAATGTTAATATATTGCCACATATATTTATATTTCGTGTCAAAAATATTGAGTTCAGTTGAATTCATTGAACAAGGCTCCATCAGCGTCTGTCTAAAGTATTGTGATATGTAATACGTTTGTCAATTAAAACTAGTCGTAATTGTAGTCCTCAAGTAAGTTTTGTGAGCTATTGTTTGGTATGTTCATGTCTTCGTTGTAATAAACGATGGTAATAGTAGTTCAGTCATGATCATAATTAAATATATAGAACGATCTTAAGATATGCAGACTTGTTTAATTGATG
>NC_081347.1:16087025-16130584 GCF_029784015.1 Lycium ferocissimum
CACGACGCAACGTCACGAAATTGCCGAGGTGTAACAGTATCCATGACCTGTCACCTTACTCGAAAACTTAAAATAAATAGATCATCTCAAATAAATTAAGCACTCATCTAGATGATAGAGAGAAAAAATTATAACATTTGAGAAAGGAGATACGATTGACCTTTCGATAAGATTTATCTAAAATTAAGTCATTTATCAAAATTTAAAATCAATATATCTGTATTTATAAATAGTACTAAAGCTCGTTGGTGATCTAAATCTAACCATTGAAATGGAAAAACTAAAAGATTGTAAAAATCCAAAGAAATTGTGTTTCAAGTTCAACAAAGCCAAGCAAAACCTCGAACTTTCAAACTAAGCAAAGATGTTAATTATTGCAAACCTAATACATGTTGAGATATCTGGAGCATAGAAACGTCCTCCACATTGTGAAATAATCTGCAAAAGAATTACGACACATTAAATTAACCATCGAAAAACCTGGAAAAATAAAGAAGCGGAAAAGAAAATTTGCAAAGCAGAGAGAAAGGAGTCAAGCTCCTGTTACTATCTATTTCGACAAATACGAAGATGAACTTTGGAACTATGTACAAAGAATTGTATTACAATTTTCACGAACTGTTACAGAAGAATCAGTGAAAAAACTAATAAATAAACTACTTAGAACACTAATTCAGAACAACAAAAGATGAATACATTCTATGATACTCTCCGTTATATATAGAGAGATTTAGGTAGATAGATACGGATAACTATCTTTGTAAATTTGGATATGGGGTTGAGATTTATCTTCTCATTTGAAATTTAAATTTAAATTATCTATTTATCATGTGAGAATTTTTAAATATTTTTTATCAAAGTAGGCCATTTATTTATCAACAAAGCTCATTTATTCAATTAACAGATTTAATAACTAATTAAACCTAGATATTTGAATTTGAAAAGCTCTGCAATTACGATGATAGCACTAAGAATGTGGGATAGGTTAGACGGCAATAAGAGTTCAATTGGAACTCTTTAGCCGTGGTAAATATTTTCCATGTAGAGGTTATACTACCTCTAATTTAGCCTATTTTATATATCATTTCAAATCTACTAAATATTTTTATGCCTTTTCAAATTTAACAGTTCAAAAAGTTTATTACAAAGCATATTAATAGCCTATTTGGTGAAGCTTATTTTTCCCCAAAAGTGCTTATTTTTTCTACTTAATTTTAAAAAGTTAAGTATTTGGTCAAGTTTTGGGGAGAAAATAAGTACTTCCGAGGAGCCTGGAATCAAGTTGGAGAAGCGAAAAAAAATAGTTTTTTTTACCCAAAAGCACTTTTTTGAAAAGCACTTTTAATATATATATTTTTTTTTTGCTTAGAAGTACTTTTTATAAGTTTGTTCAAACACTAATTGCTGATCAAAAGTGCTTATCAAATTAATTATTTTTTTGCTAAAAGTACTGTTTTGAAAAATATTTTTGAAAAAAATATTTTTCAAAATAAGCTATTTTATAAGCTTCGCAAACATGCTATAAACATTGTCCTAAAATTGCTAAGTGGCTTGTTATTAGCTATATATATGTCTATGTATATATATATATATATTATATTAAAAGTGAAATAAAAATAATGAAAAAACGAGAAGGGATAAACATCCGAATTTGGTTCTGTACAGAGTTTGATGAAAACTACTCTTCTTTTTAAGATTGAATTTTATCTATCTATATTTAAATACTTTTTATTTTATCTTTCAATTTTAAAAAAATTATCTTTTAAATTTGTTTTGTCCTAATTCTCATTAACTTTGTCTTAAAATTGCCAAGTGGTTTGTTATTAGCTTGCCACTTGGCTTAACCACATTGCTTATACCTCTCCTATTTTATATATATAGATTATTGCTCAAAATCAGTTTATAAATATAGAAAGTACAAATTAATGGGCGAAAAGAGAAAAGCAACAATTATATATATAAAATACCCAATAACTGACTAGCTATCTATATTTCTAAACTCACATGTAGAAGGTATATATAGTACTTCCTCTGTTTCAATTTATATGAACTTATTTTCTTTTTAGTCCGTGCCAAAATGAATGACCTCTTCCTAATTTGGAAATAAATTCACTTATGAAATGATTTACAACCACACAAATATTCAAGACTTATTTAACCGCTTCAAAAGTTTTCACTTTTTTCTTAAACGTCCCTAAACGCTCATAAATCAAACGGAGGAGTATTATACCCAAATTGCATTAGCCCTTATAAGCAATTGTTTTAGCTTATTACCCCTCAAATTAAGGCTCATTATCTCATTGGAACCACCAACACTCTTTTCCTATGAACACTGCTGGCACACTGGCCTTACACCCTAATTCAACCAATGCTTTCTCAATTTCCATCTCATTTGGAAGTTCATCAAGCTCATAAACTCTAGGGTTTGCACTCAAACTGCGAATTAGGGTTTCGATAGTGTGAGACATGCAACAACTACTCTTGGTGAATATTATCACTGGACTTTCTGCTCCCAATTTCATCACTCTTTCCATGTCCAAAAAGTTCAAGAAAGTGTATATATTAGGCTTTGTTAGTGTTATCTTGATTATATCCGAATGTAGTTGTGGAAGTTATATGGGAAAAATGAGATTGAAGCAAAGATATATTGAAGACTGAGATGCTATGAGAGATCTGAACTTGAATGAAGCTATTTAGAAGGGGCTAATTGTGGGCGTATGGGGTGCGGAAAAAAAAGATTGAGATAAATATCCAAAGCATAATTCTGGATCATTACCCCATAAAGGCATGATTTGGCTTATCTACCTGGCATATAAAGCAGAATAATGTAGACCACATGGTCCTCAAGCAGGATAGAAATCAGAAAAGTTATTCCCCACAAAATCTTTGTAATTGACATTAGGGGTTTCATTATATTAGTTCCGAACTTGTTGTATAATGGTCAAATATTAACAAACAAAAGTAGTTATACTTATATAGTATTATACTTTTTTTAATACTTTAACACTTTATATAATCCACGCGGAATATTTCTCACCGTCGATGGGCTTGGAAATTAAAATTGTATTTGAATATAAATTTCACATGGAGAAAAGGTTGAATTTTTATGAGCAAGACAACATTTTACTTGAAACACTCCTTTCAACATTTTGTCAGTTTCAAATACTACATTGTTGCTATTTTCAAATAATAAAATGGAGTATTATTTAGGGCTAGTATCTATGAACATTATGATTTCTCATATTTTAAGAAAATATTTCTAATCTTTTTTTTTTTTTAAACTTAAACTGAGCCTCCAATCTCCATTGATCATTGATGTGCAAAAAGTTACAAGTTAAGTTTGGCACTCCAAACTTTGTACACGATCATTGAGATGAGACTAGAATACTTGATCTATCCTAACCAAAAAAAGTCCTCAATGGCCTGTATAAGAGTGAATTAATACGCAATTCATTTATTTTGTTTCTAATTGAATTAATACGCAATTCATTTATTTTGTTTCTAATTCTTTGTAGAGTGAATTTGAATTCAATTAATAAGAGATCTAGTAATTATAGTTATATATATATATATATATATATAGACACACACTCTCTCTTATTTCACTGTAATTTGAGATATAGTGATTATCTAAACTACCAAAAATTCTATAACATCACAACAGGAATGGAGTCGTTCACAATAAAACATAAGTAGATAAATGGAATTTATTAAATTTACTTAGTGGTAATTAATACAAGACTCAGTAATTGCTACAATTAAGAAAATGAGGAGAATAATAAAAATTAGCAAGGATGCATTTTTTGACAAATTTTTTCCCTTGTAACAAATCTTTATAGTGGCATCTCAATAAAGATAAACCAGTGTATCCAGCTAATAAGTAACATATTCGCATCAATCTTTTAGATGTAAGAAAATGAAAAGGCTTAGATAAGATATCTCATGGACATGCATGTGGTACAAATGATGCCCACATTATAACCATGTCAGTACTGTATCAAGAATATATAAGAAGGAATTTTGGAGATTCTCCTTCTTTATAGTTCACAAAATGACTAACTCAAAATCAAATTCCCTTAACATATTCCAAACATGGATCAAACACAAAGGGGTACAGTTTTTATACTTATCATCAAATCAACTGATTCTCACAAAGAGAAAATGGCTCAAGGGAGAGAAAAGGGTCATTGCCTATCTCGAAAGGCCACTTATATTATCATCCGCTTTCAATGTGTGAAACAGTGTAGAGGTGAATTACGGATTAAATTGTAGCCAATCAGAACAGCCACAACAATATGAGAGGGTGGACACAAAAAAAAAAAAAAAAAAAAAAAAAAAAATGGTGGCTAAGAATCCAAGGAGTATAGAGAATATCTTAACTTGTACAGTTGTCCCTTAAGTTAAATGGTGGCTAAGAATTTCAACTTTTAGACACTTTAAAATTTAGTGGAATTTTCTCTTTTAGTGAGAATCCTTTTGCTTAGTAAAGTGATAATATATTAATGTTTTTCATGATGAGATTGATTTGGAATTTTTTATATCCCTAAATATAAGCATTTCTAACTTTCAGACACTTCTAGCTCTAGGTACATTCTTATTTTTCATGTATGGGAAAAATGTTCTAAGGTGTGATTTCATGTATTGAAAAGTCGCAAGGCTTTATATTCTTTAACATTAAGGAAGACTAGAAATATAATATTTTCCATGTAATTCGTTAGATGACTACATAATCTAACAGCTGCCCCATTTAAGCCCGTCAATTGGGCTGGTCGGCTCAGACACCCCATCTAACCCGCCCATAATCGCCCGCCCCCCAACCCTAGAAGAGGGTGGTGGCCTTTAAAAAAAATGGGTCATTTATATTTATATTTCTTAAGAAATTTTAACCCACCAATGTAACAATGTGGATATTTGTGTATATCTTGTATATGTTAATGGTATATTTGTGTATATCTTGAATATGTTGTTGGAATGAAGACTCCCAACGTCTATTTAAGTGCTAACAATTATAAAAGTTGAAAATGTGATACAAGACTACATAAGTAATTTAAAATAAAACTTCAAACTTAAATTGATAACATTGCAAATTCAAAACATACAAACTTGAAATCAGTATCTTATTACAAATGAAAAGTTCAAAATGCTAGCATCGATGGAGAAATTTAAAGAAGAGATAAACTTCAAAGTTCAATTTTGTGCCTTTTGTCCAAGTGCCTACGTAACGGACCGGTACCCCCAAAAATCGGTTCGGACTTATGGGGATATATTTGACCACAATGTTGACATTTAACATGTTCCTCGTCTACTCGCTCAAAATGCAACCACACCGGACTTGAAATTGATTTTCGGACTGGAGGAGAAGGTGGAGGATTATTATTATCCATTAAATTTAAATTTTGAAATTTGAACTTGGAAGTTGGAAGAGAGAGAGAGAGAGAGAGATTTAGATGAGTAGGAAATTTGGAAAAGAGAGTAGGAATTGCGAGACAATACAAGAAGAATGAATGGTATTTATAGATTGAAAATAGGGCCACAGTATTATTGAAGGACCTTGATGGTTAAAATAAAGTTGACAACAACTATATTTTAAAGTATCAAACTTAATAAATTTTAGTGTTAGATTTTTTTTTTTTAAAAATAATCAAAACCCGGCCGTATCACTAACTAAAACCCGCCCGCCCACTTAGCTCACTACGTACCCCTACCCGGGGTGGGGGTTGCACGACATCCCTTTCCCTCCCCCAACCCTACCCACTAACTATGACCCGCCCGACCCACTTGACAAAGTTTAGCCCATTACACCAATAGATGGATATGTTCCAAAATGGAAATCATTATAGATTATATTATAATCCTTGTGTCTTCAATTAACTTCCTTCTAATTTTTTTCATTTTCTTTAGTGATAATATTTGAAAATAATGGTGTGTTTGATACGGAGGAATATAGTTTTTGAATTATATTTTCTGATTCTTTTTATGCGTAATTGGTCAAAATATCTTTTCTAAAAAAATATAAGTTTCTTAAAATCAGGCAAATGACTTTTAACAATTTTGATTCTTATGTTTGACTCTATTCCTAATGTTCTTGAGTCACTTGTTGTTGATGCACGAGATATGGATGAAATACCCAAGTCAATGGAATATCTTAAAATTTATCAAACTTTTGAGGTTGCATCCATGTTACAGATGAGAAATGTTTTAGAATTCACAAAGATCTTAATAAATAGTCCAAAAATGGAGCAAGATGTTGCAAACTCCATGCTACTTGTTGAAGTAGCAAAGAGAAAGTTGCAAGTGTTAAGGGATGATGATTGATATTCTCTTATTAAGGCATTATATTTTGTATCAAATATGACATTTTGGTACCTAAAATTAATGTCATATATTAGCTCTTTAAGATCACGACGTAAACTTGTTGATTATACGCTCACATCATTATTGTGTTAAAGCGTTTTGCAAAATAATTGATTGAAAACCTTAAGAACTTAATGTTCGTTATGATGGAGTGACCACTGATTTGCTTCATGGAATAATTACTTGAATAAAATTCACTAATTTTCAAGTTTTAACATCAGGAAGATAATCAGATTGGATGATTTATACCTTAATGACTTTGATGAATTTAATATGGGTACTCTTGAGAATCATCTTGCAAGTTATATATTTGTAATAGTGATGAATGGTTCTCCAATCTAAATGGGTGGTTATGATTCTAACGATTGATTCGACTAAGAAGCATTCAAAATATCCTCTTGTATTCCGCGTAGTGAAACTTGCTTTACTTCGTTAGTCTATCGCATCCGTTGAAAGACCTTTTTCAGAATGAAGTTTATCAAGAATGATTTGCGTAGTCAAATGAATGATGATTTTTTAGTGGTTACTTGGTGCCTTATGTAGAAAAAGATGTGTTTGATAATATTTCTAATGATGCTATTATTTATTAAAACAGTTCAAGATATGAATCTCGTCGAGTACAGTTGTGATGTTGGACGTAGTTGCGTTTTCAATAGTTAAACTCGTGTTTTGATTGGATTCTTCTCGTGTTCGGTGTTTTAATGATTAGATTCCTTGATATAAATTTTGCTCTTCGCTTATCGAGCGAGCATTTTAAAACAAGTTCCCAAACGTAACATTCCAAACTTATTGTCTCCTTCCCACTCCTAACGCCCCCAACCCCACGCCATCCCTGCCCTGACCCGTCACTCCCCACCTCATAGTGCTTTTCTAGATTACATATAAATGTTTCTAGGATAATATTTTTTACTTACTCATCAAACACTAAAAAAGTAAGTAAAAAACCACCGTGTCCAACAAACATTTTCTAGGAAAACATCTTTCAATGTAAAAAATTTACCTCGTACCAACACACCCTGTGTCGGTCGTTGTGGCTCAATTTTTCTTCAAGGAGAATTTTTGTCCAACTATTCAAATTCGTTTAGTATTTTTCTATTTAAATAGTAACTACCAAAGCTCTTAAAAGTTAACTGTTCAAAATCGTTTAGTGTTTTTCTATTTAAACAATACACATCTATTAAAGCTCTTTGTGCGTAATTATTTGGACTCTTTTCTATTTATTCCAATTCTGCATATTTTTTATTAATCTAAATTTTCGTATATTTCCTATAATGCATATTTTAGTACATTTCAAATTTAAATGTCATTTATTTTTATAAAATTAACAAAATTATGGGGCTTACACCTCTTGCCTTACCTAAACGCCTTTCCCCGGAGGTATTATGAAATGCGTAGCTCTATATATGCTTTCGTGTTTGAAAACAATGACCACACCACAACCTATGGAATTATTGTAATACCATCGAGGGATATGAAGAGCTAGAGAAAAGTTCCATCTATTTTTATTTAGACATGTCGAGTTTAAAACCTTGAAATGTCACGACCCAAAAGTTCTATGCAGTAACGCCACCTACACCCCAACCCGGTAGGTGAACATGTACCTGTTTTATTCCAATTTCATAAATTAAAGTGGAAAATAAGCATGAGAATCAACAATAAGAAGCGGAAAATAGGGAAAATACAACCCCAAAATCTAGTGGTATGAATACAACAGCCTCTGAGAGTGAACAGTGAACAGTATAAAGCGGAAATGTAATAGTACACTGTCCGAGGCAAAGTACAAAATAAGAAAAGATAGAAAGAGACTATGGTGCAGCGGAACATCCAGTAAGCTCACTCAGAATGACTCTAAGCCAACAACCTCTCAAACACGGCGTTGGACTCCACTGGTACACGGGTTTAGATTAGCACATAAGAGTGCAGTAAGTGTAGCATGAGTACGGTGAACAATGTGTACTCAGTAAGTATCATGAACCGATCCTGGCAAAATAATGTCAAGGATTGATTTTTGAAATACTTACGGGTACACTTTAAACAAATTAAATAGCTTGAACAGATAAAGAGTTAGCCAAAAAAATGAGGTAGCCAAAAAAATTGATTATCCCAACTGAATCATAGAAATCACTGAAATTAGTATGTAAGAAAATATCCACGGAATCAAACAATCAGCACATAAAATGTGCAGGTAAGAGTCATGAATAAACATACGCAATACAAACTCATTACCAGAGGCGAATCTAAGATAAGCCTGTCAAGTGCCGGGCCAGGCCATTTAAACATAGGCCACAGGGGGGCCTGGCTGGGTCGGGTCGTAGTTAAGGGCCCGGGCTTGGGGAGGGAAAAGGGTGTCCGGCCCAGTCCCTACCCGGATAGGGGCTACACCTCTGGCCGGGTCGGATTTTAGATAGTGGGCCGGGCCTTTTTTTTTTTTTTTTTAAAGGTCTAATACAAAAATAGACATTTACATTTACTAATAATAATAAAATTAACATTTACATCTAATGATAAAATTGCTAAACTAAAAAAAAGTTTAGTTGTTAAATTCAAAAAGCTAGTCGTTGTAAGTTTAAAAAACTAGTGGTTGCCGATTGTATTTGAACCCCTAAAGTTATGAATAACTACACTTTGGTCATATTTTCAAACTATAAATACCCCGCCATTCTTCTTCATTTTCACACAATTCTTCAACAATTCTCTCTTTATCTAAATTTGCTATTCAACTAGTGTACATTACTACTTTCAACTTCCATGGATAATCCTCCACCTCCACCTTCTCCTTGAGTTCGAAGATCAACATCAAGTGCGGTGTGGATGCATTTTGAGCGAGTAAACGAGGAATATGTTAAATGTCAACATTGTGGTGACATATATCTCCACAAGTCCGGAGCGCCGGGTATTAGCCTATTAGGGGGGTTACCGGTGTGTTGCATAGGCACTTGTGGAAAGGCACGAAATTGAACTTTGAAGTTTATCGGCATGAAATTGAACTTTGAAGTTTATCTCTTCTTTAAATTTGTCCATCGATGGTAGCCATTTAATTTGTATGTTTTGAACTTTTGATTTGCAATATTTCGCCGTCCAAGTTTGTATGTTTTGAATTTGCAATGTTATCAATTTAAGTTTTAAGTTTTATTTTAAATTATTTATGTAGATGTTGATATGTCTATTTGACCTGACAATGGTTTAAGAAATAAGAGAAAACTTTCAAACTTGTGGTGTTAAATAGTCACATATATTTTGTGTGGCTATAAATCATTGCATAAAGGTAAATTGTTTCCAAATATAGAAAGGGGTCATTCTTTTTAACACGGACTAATAAAGAAATAGGTTCACGTAAATTGAAACAGAAGGAGTATTCTATTTGATATAATCTACGTATCCACAATATATATGACATGCTAATGGAATTTTACTTTTACATAAAACTATCACAATCTAATATATACTATATACTGAAAATGTATCAAAGGTACATTTGTTGAGAAAACAAGATTGTCTAGCTTTAAAGTACAATTTTAAAGAAAACTAAAGTGCTTCGTAAACAGAGACCAATGTTTTTAAAATATTTATTATTAATAATAAATGTAGTACTTATCTTTTTTTTCTTTTTTTTTTTAATTTGAAGCGGGTCGGTGCCTAAGGCTTCAGCGGGCCATCACCAGGGCTGCGGTGGGCGGGAGCTAGATGCCGTCAACCTTGTCCGGCCTGGCCTCTTAATAAATCCCACCTAGCCCGTACCCCTTACACCTCTTAGCCGGGTTTGGGGCGGGTGGTGGCCTAGTTCGGCCGGCCGTGCCCACTTGACAAAGCTTAATCTAAGATTTAAACTCTAGGAGTTCAATCTTTTAAATTTTTTAGCATTGAACCATTATATATTTAAAGTTATGGGTTCATATCTACTATTTATTGTAATTTTAGTAAATTTTTACATATAAATTTATGCCCCGCATCGAAAGTTTGGGGTTCGATTGAACCCCCAATTTATTGTGCTCCATCCGGCTCTGCATTACCATAACCATCTCAACCAGTGCTCTCAGAACTTCGCGTACACATGGACTGGTTGGAGGTTCCTTGGCCAGCGGCCCATAGAGGAAATCTGCGTTGTCCATACGCCCGCACGGAATATCTCATCGTACGAATAGTCATCATACCAATCTGCCAGAATCAAATCTCATCGACCATAGTCATACCAATCCACCGGAACAAGGTTCCATCGGGCTACAACCAACTAAACCACCCAGAACAAGGTCCCATCGGGCCACAATCCCATCGGGCCACAATCACCTTACCACTATAAGAATACACAAAATTACATGATAAGGTATGACATGAAGTTTATATGCAATCACAACGCATAATTATGTTGAACAGTGACAAAATATTTCCGGAATGGTACTATAGTATGTGAATCGATGCTACATCTCCACCTAAATCATTTAGGCATGCTTATATATTATCAGCTCATTTAATACAAGTGCACAGAAAATGGGCATATAATCAGAATATACCCAAATCATCGCATTGGTACCCGCATACGTGTTCGTCACCTCGCCTATAAGGTATCCCCATTATCATTAATTCATTGTATTAATCGTTTAATTACAGAAAACTACCTTATTGAAGGCTAAGTCTTAACTTACCTCGATTTGACGTGCCACAAGTCAACGAACAACTTTTTCTTTCCGTAACGCCTTCGAAATCTCGCAATCCATTTAAAAACATGTACTTCTATGCGATTAAACTAAGCTAATGATACTCATATCGACATAAAATTAAGTCAAAAAGTCAACCCCGAGCCTCCGATGTAAAAACCATAAATTTCCTTCAAAAATTGGTTTACCTATACCCTAAGGTCTGACATCTCAATTTACACGAAATGTAACCAATCAATTGACCCTCAAATCCATAATTAATCCCCTCTTAAGTTTAGGGCAATATTCTCCAATTTTTCAACTTAATCCATGGGTTAAATCACATTTAAACACTAGGAATCATGATAAAACACTAAAATGAGGATTAAAATCTTACCCCTTATTAAATCTCGAAGATTACCTCCAAAATTGCTCATATCCAAGGTCTAGGGCTCAAAATATGATATGAAATTTCAAATCTCGAATTAGAGAAAACATTTAATCTGCTCCGGCATCCTTCTTCACGACTGCAACCCATGGCCTTGCTGATTGCGTACCTTCTTCGCGACCACAACCCATGGCCTTCGTGATTGCGGACTGGCCCAGCCCAGACCTTTAATTTGCAATCGTGCCAAGTGCCACGTAACCATGGCCCAGTGCCCGACCCCCAAACCTGTGCGAACGCGCTCAAGGGTGCACTCGAACCCTCGCGACTGCGTGGCCTTTCACCCCAGCTCCTTTTCACGATCTCAACTCCCAAGCTCGTGACTGTGATGGCCAAATGCCTGGCACTAGAACCACCAAAATTCTGGTGTGAGTGTTTGGCCGATTTGGTGTCTGAAACTATCTGAACCCCTCGAGATGCAAATCAAATATGTACATGACTTCGAAAACACCCTACGAACCTGCTGGAAACTCAAATCATCGATCTAAAATAGTCTAGGCACATATTTGACCGTGTTCAACTCTTAATCTTCAAAATAATTAGTTTTCCACTTAAGTGTCCCATGACCCGTTCAAACTATCCATCTAAGTCCCAAGTTAACAACCTAATCTATAGGAATTTTCAAAGCTTGACTTTGATCCCGTTAATCCCAAATGTTGATTTTGGTCAAATCTTATTTTTTTTTCCTCCCGAACCTTTAGTTTTTGTTTTCTTCTCCAAAATGCATCTAGTTTTCTCGGGAACTATTCCACCCATCCCCTTAAGTTATAAAACACATATTAATCCTATGGGAAGTAATTTATGAGAAAAGTGTGGCAGTTGTTACACCCCGCACTTTCAGAGCATGAGCATGCCACATACTTCACCGTAGTAATGGAGTATCAGAAACGTCCCATGAAGTTTTGGAAGATACAAGCCATGGGAAGTACATAACAATGAAGCGAAGGATGAATTACGATCTCATAAGTCGTAACCGGGAAGGACAATCTTGAAACACAAGAACATGACCATTATCAAGTATAATAAATGATAAATATCATGTAGGGGGAGTTGTGGAAGATTCCAGGATCAAGCAAATCAACGAAAATAAGTTTGTCAAAAATTTGGAACAAATTGGCAGAATTAAGGATAGAATTTTGAGTCAACTTTTGAGGGGTATATCTCTAGGTATATGGGGAGTTTTAAGGTGTTTCAAAATACTAAAATGAAGTTCGTCAAGTCTAGTTTCCAACGCAACAAACCGCTCATCGATACGACATCGGAGTAGAGAATTATGGACATTACAAGATAGGTTGACAAAGCAGAAACGCGTGCTACGAGAATCGCTACGATACTAAAGATCCGGATGTACAGGTTATCTCTCATATTCCATGTTACCTTTCATATCTATATTATGTTGTTATTCATGCCTTACATACTCGCACATTATTCGCATCGACGTCCCTTCTTGTGGACGCCGCGCTCATGCCCGTTGGCGGGGAGACGGATCGACTTGTAGGTCTCTATCGACGGATTCTCGGAGCACTCCACTTTTCTTCCGAGCCGTGCCGATCTATTTGGTATTGTCCTTATGATCATTTGTATTCCATGTAGAGGCTCGTAGACGTGTGTGTACAGTTAGATGTTTTGTAGCTCCACCGGTTCATATTATGGTATAATATATTGGTGGCCTTGTCGGCCTTATTTTGAGCTCTTGATACTTTACTGTTAGCCTTGCCGGCTTTATGATATACGTTGTGTTGTGGCGACCTTGTCGGTCCGCATATGTACATATGTGCTGAATGATCGGATATTCCTATGTTGGGCCTTTTCTGGCGGGTGTTCTTTGAGTTATGGTTTATAATGTTCAAAGTAACGGATAAGTCAGGTGGTTCTCGGCTTACGTTCGGAGCCCGTCATATACCCCGGTAGGGTGTGATAAATTGGTATCGAAGCGCTCGTCTAGGGAATGTCTACGAGCCGTGTCCGAGAGTCTTGTTTATGGGTGTGAAGCGCGCCACACTTATAAACAAGATGCTGCAGGGCATTTAGGAACCATTGACCTTTCTTTCTTATCTTAGATCGTGCCATAGAGCTAAATCATAGGATATGATGTCCCTGATTCTAACCCCAAATGTTTTGATCATGGATAAGCAGTTGATTATGCCACTACGAGGTAATTGCTGAGAATTGAAGTTGTTCATTCGAAAGGTATGTTTCCTGTTTTATTAATATGGATAGACGTTGATATAAGAACTTGAGCAAGATATTATGGGTATTTGTGATTGCTCTGTGGGGGCATTGGATGTGTTTTCTGGGCTGTGTGCAGGAATGAGGTAGTATGAATTATAGAGGAAACTCTGCCAAAATTTTTGCAAATTGAATTGTTTGCATGTTTATAGAGAAAGAATAAAGAGAAAATGTGACCATCAGCCGTTTGGTAAGTCATGATTGAAGGAACAACTATGCGATGCTTTCAAAGAGAAGTTTTAGAGTGATTTTAATTTAATTTAAAGGAGGAACCCTGGAGGGAAAAATGATTAGTAGTTAAGAAACTGGGATGAGTTGCATCCGAGATTTCAGAGGATTGAGACCTATTGGAAAAATAAAGAGAGTTGATATTAGGAACTCAAATACAGTATTACGATTTATAGATTAGATTGGTCAGTAAGTGATAAGAAAGAGATATTGATGTGGGAAAGGCAGTTAACGAGTACGAGAAAGTTCCACCCTAGAATATATATATATATATATATATATATATATATATATATATATATATATATATATATATATAGATCAAGATGGATTTGTACTCATAGTGGATTCTTCGCAAATTTCTAGGTAGATATTATTAAGTGGCAAACGGGAAAGAGCACTTTAAGAGCAAAGTAAATCAAGGAGGACCTTGAGGACAGAAGTACGAGAAAATACGGTTATAAATTAATTAAAGGAAGTTATGTGATTGGTGACGATAAGAGGAAGCTTAATAAATTAGTAAGGTTGGCCAAAGGTAGATAGTGATGGTATACAACAGTGAACTTGGAATAGAGATGCGATTATAAAGGAAACATGACAAATATACGAGGAATCGACACACATACGAGCAAGCTATGTTATCGTAAAGGGAAATAAGAGATGAACGAAGAAAGAAAGAAAAAGGGCGTATTTTACTAAAATTTCATGATGAGAACGAGAATCGGTGGGACATTAGAAGGATTATGATGCATGATTATGATGCAAACAATTAGTTAAGAGAAACTATGGGACACTATGAGCCAAATTAAGGAAAGGACGAATCGTGAGAATGAATGAGAGAGAGTATTGACTTTTACTGGTATGGTATAAAGCCAACTCGGAATCGGGAACGAAGGGTAAGAGGAATCTCAAGGGTATTGGTGAAAGGATAGCTATGAAGGAAAATTTCAGCTGAAGGAGCATGGTATAGTCGGGCATTCTATAAGTAGCTTAACGAATTCCGATGTCACCATTGATTCATTAACCTAGGGGACTGTTAGGCATGAAGGAAGGAAGTGGTTTGAGTTGGGTCCAATATGTGTGGACATATGACTTGATACAAGAATCCAGTGTTATATCCCGCATTTTCAAAGCATGAGGGTGACACGTGCTTCCTCAAAAAAAAAAAAAAATTGAATTGACAATCATGTTGTTGCTACATAATTTAAACTCAAGTTGATAGTGTTGTATCCGTATTTTTGAACGTCGGATTATTTGTAAGCCGAGGTGGGGCCCACACATCGAGATTTTTTTTTTGGAACATCTGAAAAGTCATATGAATCACATATGTGAAGTTAAACACAACTCACGAAGGACCCTTGGGCCAAATCAAAGTAGAAGCCCTCCAAACGAATATTTTTAAGAAAATGTTTTCGGGTGACCTGACTTCGAGGGGCAAAAATGGTATTATAAGTTTGGAATTTGGAAAAATATCAAGAAATATAAGTTGTAGATAATTGAATTAGCTTTCCAACCATAGGTCGTGGGATCCAAGGTGACGTCTGGACAAGGAGATATGAACGTTTTAAGTCCGAAAGGTCAGTGGGCTAGGCCCAACTCGGGCCCAACCGGTTAGGCCCATGACCCATGTTATATAAGTGATATTTTAGCACTTCCTCCTCATTTTCAGACCTGGAACAACCAGAAAATTCTGGAGATAGAGAGAAAAAAAAGCCTTGAAGAAGAAAAATCAATTTTGACCAAAATCCGAGCCCCGAATCCCGAAGCCCATGAAGGGAAAAGTGTTGTCTGTTGCGTTGTCTTCAATTTGAGTTAAAAATCAACCAAGGAGGAGGGTGATAACGTGGTGGCTGAATTCTTAAGGTATGGATAAGGCTCCTTTTCATTGCTAACAAGTTTATTTAAAGTTTTAACGGATTAGAACGGGAAAAATAGCGATATAAATTCGTCCGTTGGTATTGTGATGTAAAGGAAGAGAAGACTCGGTTAAGTTGGCATGAGAATCTATTTTTAAGTTGTTGTAGGAAATTATATGATTTTATTCTAGTTTTATGTAATTATGAAAATGAATTGCTAAGGTGCAAATTATGGTTGTCGCTAATGAATTTGGGAGATGAAAACGTGTTATGAATATTTATGTCGAAGAATGGAGGTTTCGGATGAATTATGGCTTTGGTGGAATTTTTGTATATTTAGCAAATAATTTGTAAGAGGACATGAAATACTTCCGAATTGTGTTGAATGATCTTGATTAGCAAAAGAATATGAAAACATTGATATTGGTTTGGAAATGCGAAGTTAGATTGGAAGTTGATATGTTATATAGAAAAGAGGACAATATATGTTAGAATGCGTTTCAATTCGATCGCCGATGTTATTGGTATTGTTGTTGGTTGGGTTGTTGATATTTGGAGCCGAGTTAAGTCTCGGGGATGTTATATGTATAGGGGAGAGATGCCCAAATTTCTGTAGACAAGTATTGGTTAAGATTGAATTCTTAAAGCTTTATGATTAATATTTGGTAAATGTGACCAATTGTAGATTTTGGAGGAAACGGGATTTGAATTTGGAAAAGCTTAAGAAGCGGAAAAGGTATGTAAGGCTTACCCTTTCTTTCTCTTGGCATGTCCTAGATATGCTAGGCTTGAATTTGGACCTCGGGGACAACTCTACTCTTCGGAATCCACGTCCGAAATTGCCCTTTTTCTTTCGGTGGAATTGGACCAATTATGTTGCTAAGGGTTGGAAAAGTTGTCTAAATACCTAGAACTTGAACAAATGGGACCCGACTACCTTAAAACTATCATGAATGATATTATGAAGTGTAAAATACGTAAATTGTGTACGCCACCTCATTTGACCCGAGGTAGGCCCACAATCCCCGAGACCTAATCGTACCGTTCTATTTGCCTTATTTCTGTAAGTTAATTAAGGAAACTTTTGACTATTGTTCCGAATTTGATATAAGTATCTGGTAACTCAGATATGAGCATTCCGGTTCGACCATTCTGATATAAATGCTTCGGTACGGACGATCTGATTTGAATATTTTGGTATAAGCACTCCGATGTAAATACTCTGATTTAAGTATTCGATATAAGTATTCAAAATAAATATTCGATGTATATGTTCGACATCGGTATTCGATCTAAGTATTTTGGTATAAGCATTCGATATGATAACTCCGATATGAGTACTCCGGTGCGAGCGTCGATATAAGTATTCGCTATGTGTATTTGGATATGAGTCGTCGATCCGAGTATTTTAATATGAGTCCGCTCTATAAGCGTTAATGTTCTTCATGTACGATCCGGGATCGCTTAAACAAATCCGAAGAGGTTTCGTATTCCAAACGCTCATAACTTTCCGATACTAACTCGAAGAACCCGAAACTCGTTTCCGAGCCTTCGAATGTTGGTAAGTGTACGTATTCATCGAGTCCGGATTTATGTGCATATGGTTTCTCACGACTCGCTCGTGCATGGCTCAATGTATCTTTCACGCGAGTCCGGGCCGGGGCATGTTATGTTCTCGTGCGTACTCTACGGTATGATTCGATTCACCGAGTCCCGGGCCGGACATGTTCTCGTGCGCATTCCACCGCATTGTTCACCGAGCCCCTCTTACTCGCGGGCCGGGACACGTTATCCGTATATGCTTATGATGATATGGGGATGGCGGCGTGTGATGGCATATAATGATTATTCACCGAGACCCGCGATGAGAGGCGGGACACGTTATGTATACTTGGTACATGATTCGATATGCATGATTCCATATTACCGAGTCCCTTAACAAAGGGCCGGACACGTTATTTGCATATATGACATATGATTCTATTATACATGATCCTATTCACCGAGTCCCTTATCAGAGGGCCGGGACACGTTATACGCATATGTGATCTATGATTTTGACATGCATTGATGAGTTTATCCACCGAGTCCCTCACGGGAGGGCCGGGACACGTTAGACGCATATGTGTTATATGACATCATCCGAGCATTCGTGCATTCGTATTCTCGTCCGATATATGTCATCCTCTCGAGCCTTACGTACGTTCGTACTTCGTCCGATATATGACGATGTATCCGAGCATTCGTACGTTCGTATTTCGTCCGTTATATGACATCATCCGAGCATTACGTACGTTCGCACTCCGTCCGACGTGTGACATCACCGGTGCACTCGTAATTTTTGCACCGCTTCGGACATGCAATCGTGAGTGTAAAATAAGCATTTCGGTACTGCGAACCACTCGTTTACTTTCTCGTACTCCTTCGATAAATGAGACAAAAGTATGTACGATTTGTGTCCGAAAATATAAGCGTCCGGTATTTTGTGTAATGTATTTATCTTTTAGCCTCGTCTATTTCGGTTATAGTTCGTACTTTGTCTTGTATACCTTACATACTCGCACATATTCCGTATCGACCCCCTCTTCTTCGGGGTCGCGTTTCATGCCGAGCGGTACTCCCGTATGGGCCGAGGTTATTATAGAAGATGTGCCGCCGGAGTTGGTAAGCTCCATTTGCTCTACGAAGCGCCGCCGAGTCGAGTACATATGTGATGGTTTCGAATTTGTGTTAGAGACTTTGCGGACGCTCGTCGTGGGTATTGGTTGTCGGTCCGTAAGCGGCTCCCGTCACCGATATGTTGGTCCGTGTTATATACCGAATTTTGTATGATTATAGGTTTGTTCGGTTTGGAAGCTACGAGAAAGAATGTTTCGAAAAATTTTACTATGCATTTATCTTATCTCGATTTAAAAAGTTTAACGTGATTTTATGTGCAGCAAGGGTCTGAGGGTTCGCTCGGCCCTAAGTAAGGTCGGGTGCCCATCACACCCTAGGGATATTAGGGTGTGACATCCAGTTAGCAAAAAAAATAAAATAAAAAAATAAGTCAAACCATGCGATGAAAGTAACTCCGGCATTATATGGACTAGAGGAGTTGAAGGATCACTACGGGCGGCCAAATGACTATCAAAGATGGTCAATACTCGAATGTTACTGGTATATGAGAACATTCTTAGATGAATTAGAATATTCCCAAGTATAGAAGAAGGAAATGTACTAGCTTGAAGGAGTCGAAATTTGAGATGAACTAATATAGCAAGGATGTGCTAAAGAAAAGTGGAAATGGACTAAATGCAAGTATATTATGAGACAGATATGGGAAAAAAGGCATGGCAAGATAATGAAGGTTTAGAAAATCAAGGAAATAAGTTTTGTCAATGCAATACATTGTGTTCCGGGCTATGATTCGAATCGTTCGTACCAGAGAAATTTTTTGTTACAATTAATTATGCAGCAAACGTACCCCAAAAAGGTAACATAAGAAGTGAGAAGGTGTCACACCCTAATTTTCGTTAGGGCGTGATGGGCACCCGACCCTTATTTAGGGCCGAGCGAACCCGCTGACTCACATAGTTCTTATAATCACACTGGCCCTCAGATTATGACACAAATACATAATGAAAATTTTGCGGAGAATAGTGTACATTTTTCCTTTCTCGAATCAATGAAAATCTGGAACATATAAAACAATATAGGACTTATAATACAATGCGTAACAAATCGTCGGCTGACATAGCCGCTTACATAACCGACGTCTTATACCCACAACACTGTTCGCAAAGTCTCTAACATATACAAACCGTCATAACATAATGCTCGACTCGGTAGCGCTTCGGAGGAACCGGAGCTCGCCGATCCCGCCGGAATGTCTCCTACTAAAGTCTTCACTCATCCGGGTGTACCGCGCGGCATGAAACGCGCGGCCCCCGAAGAAAGGGGGTCGACGGAATATGTACCGAGTATGTAAAGCATGACACGTAGTAGCGGGATCATACCGAAGTAAGGAGTACGTAAAATCATAAAACTTGCCTTTGCAAACATGTATTACGCATATCAATGTCATAAAATCATCATATGAACATATAACGTGCCCCGCCCTCCGAGGAGGGACGCGGTGAGTAAAATCATAACACACATATATAAACCGTTCATGTAACGTGCCCCGGCCCTCTAACGAGGGACGCGGTAAATCAAAATCATAACATATGCATGTGCATGTAACGTGCCCCCTCGAATGAGGGACGCGGTGAAGAGAATCATCATATGCCATCCTGGCCACCTCTCCCATATCATCATATCATATAACATGCCCCGGCCCCGCTAGCAAGGGACGCGGTAAATATAACGTGCCCCGGCCCTCTGGTGAGGGACGCGGTGAACAATGCAATGAGGTGCTCGAATACATGCCCCGCCCGGACGCGAGGAAGGACTTATTGAGGGCCGGCACGAGCGAGTAGTGAGAAACTATATGCACATAAAATATTTTCAAAGACTCAATGAAGTAGTCAACATGAATCATCATTTAAAAATCCGGACAATAGTCATATCAAATAGCTTTCGGACGGTACTCGGAAACACATCTTATATCATAAGTATATCAAAGTATAATAGAGGCCATAGTCGTATATCAAATCATTCCGAGTCCGCCTATGTAAACTTAATTCATTGTACGTTAGAGGATCATTTCAAGCATATCGAGGTAATCCGGTTTTTGTTTGCAAAAGTTAGGGACGTTTTTAGACTTAAAATCTTTTAGGAACAAAATCCTTTATTCACTATTTGAAACCCAAACATACATAAGACTTAAGGACTATATGAAGTGTGTCACATTATGAGCAATTAAGGATCATACACATACTCGGAACGTAAGAGCGGAATTACCCCCAAGCACAAGTCATGTCATACCTTAGTACGTCTAAGACATGCCAAGAGGAAAAAGTAAGCCTTACATACCTCGATCGCTTCCTAAGCTAATCCAACTCAAGCCTCGACTTCTCACGATCTACAATAACATCGTAGGCATCGAACATTAGCCATAAACATCGAAGAACCCAATTCCAAGCCATTACTTTTTCTACAAAAATTTCGACAAAGACACTCCCCTATAAATTGGACATCCCCCGAGAATTTAACTCGGCCAAATCATTATCAACAATACCAACAAACATAATATTTCCAACTCCAAAATATTCCATAGAATAGCCCACACATTATTTTCCAAATTTTCCAACCAACCAATTCGCGATATAACTATTTCATAATTTTTTTTTTATTTCCGTAGCGAAGTCGAAATTAATACTAACAACATCAATAGAAACATCCTCCACATTCTACAAGTTGAATACATTCATTTTCATTCAAAATTCTCTTCAAATCTCATTCCATGATTCACAACGCCAACAAATGAATTTATCACACTATTTTCTCCGTTCTAGTTCGGTAGAACTCTAAATAAACTTATTAGCAATGAAAAGGAACCTTAATATTACCTCAAGTGTGCAGCCACCACGTCCACCCCTTCTTTTTGGTCGATTTTTAGCTCAAATTGGAGGCAACGCAACGTAGAACACTTTTCTCTTCACGGGCTTCGGGATTCGGGGCTCAAATTTTGGTCAAAATTGATCTTTTCTCTCTAAGCTCTCTTCTCTCTTTTTCTCCAGAATTTTCTGGGTGTTTTGTTCTGAAAAATGAGGAGAAACGGCTGATTTATCACTTAAATAAACATGGGTCATGGGCCTAACCCGGTTGGGCCCGGTTTGGGCCTAGCCCACTGACCTTTCCGCCTTAAAACGTCCATATCTCATTGTCCCGACATCACCTGTGGACCCACAACCTATGGTTGGAAATCTAATTCAATTATATACAACTTTTGTATTTGGTATGTTTCCAAATTCTAAACTTATAATACCGTTTTCTCGCCCCTCGAAGTCGCATCACCCGAAAACGTTACTTAAAAATATTTGTTTGGAGGACTTCCACTTTGATTTGGCTCAAGGGTCCTTCTTGAGTTATGTTTAACTTCGCATATGTGATTCGTATAAATTGTCACATGTCCCAAAAAAATCTCAATGTGTGGGCCCCACCTCAGCTTGCGAATAATCCGGCGCACAAAAATACGAAATATAATACTGTCAACGTGAGTTTAAATTATGTAGTAACAACGTGATTGTCAATGTTTGAGGAAGCATGTCACGACCCAGCTAGGGGCCGCGACGGGTACCCGAGGCTACCCACGAGCACCTCTCATTCTATTCTTCATCATTCCTCTATTAAAGCTCTCTGCTCTCTAATACATAAATTTATAGAAAATCATGATTTATATAAGAACATAACTGCTTTATATACAAATGCCTTTCGGCAAAACAACCCATATATAATGCAATGTTATCTCAAAAGACCATCTAGCCCACATCCGCGTATCTACGAGCCTCTACGTACGCCCGGACTTACATATATACGGAACAAGGCTCCGTTATACCCAAAATGAATATACATATATATACAACAAAAGAATAGCCATAAGCACCTCCGAACAATGGAGTGCTCTCGGTCGGTTCGTCGAACTATAGATCCGGGTCGATTTCCCTGCCTACTCGTGGGCATGAACACGAGCGTCCGAAACGGACGTCGCACGAATAATGTACCGAGTATGAGAGACATAAACAATGAGGAGAACGGGGATAACATAATGCGACATCAATATGATATATACGAATACCGACAATTATAAAATAAATAATGCATGTTTGTCTTACTCATACTCATCATGATCTCATGTGTGCACAATATGCTAATCGCCGTCCTTATCGGTACGGTGTAATGCTCAATAGTATTAGCCCGCGTCCGGGCATCCCGCGTCCGGTATCATCTCATGCCGCCCACTAGTGGTGTACGCCCATGCCAAACCGGCCATGGTATATCGTATAGCTGCCGCCCAAGAAAGGCCAACTAGGCGCGGTATGCAATGCTCATGACATGCTTTTAATATGCTCATATCATACTCTTATACTTATCATGTTATGCTTCGTCATGTCATCGCTCATAATAATGTACTTATCATATATATATATATAAGGGACTATAGCTGACTGTGTTCTATCGGGGCGACGGAAGGTCGTGAATCCCCTACCTTACTATGAACAATTATAAGCAAATCTGCCTCACCTCGAAGGAATCAACATATGAGGTGAGAAAAAAAAAAGAAAAGATGAATAGCATCATTATCAATATGGCATCATCATATCATATCTCTTATCTTATATAAACATTTATGGATCCAGGCTTTTAGCTTCTTGGAATACATCAACTCATGAAGAGCGAAAGGACTTCTACTATGGGATTCATGCCATTGGAAAGAAAGGACTAGCCTCACATACCTGGTCGTTTAGCTAAGCTATCGTCCTCCTATTCTCTTTCGATGCCACGTCGTCACCTTCATGAGAGGATTTGAACTAGCATTAGTTAATTGACTATAAGATCGTTCTACACATTCTAGGGAGAATTGGACAAGACTTCCTTTGTTTATACTACTCTTCCCATGTTCTATATCAACTTCCATTATTCACACAACGTTCACAACATTACAATTAATAATCGACATTCGGATACATTGAGCATAACCAACCAATTTCTCTAGTTTCCCTTCATTCATGAATATAGCTCATCGTCGCATTTTCGCATATACAATACTCATTTCATAGCTAAAACATCATTTACAACATATCTACAATCATAGCATATCATCATTTATGATTCTACCCAACTACCATCATTTAGGGCACTATTCACCCATTCAAGACCCATTCCTTATGCTTTTCTACAATCCATGTTTCTTAACCTTACAACACCTTAAATCACGTAGGATAGTCATGAATCTTACCTTGGATGATGCTTGGACAAGCCTTGGATGAGAATACTTCCTTAGCTCCAAAACCCTACTTTCTTTCTTGGGATTCCTTGGAGAAGATGACTTCTACTTAGGTCTCACACTCTTGGTTCATGGTTTTGATGTTATTGATCATGGATTTCCTTTGGGTTTTCTTGTAGATGAATATTAGAGAGAGTTCTAGAGGTTTTCTAGGTCACAAAATGGAGAAAAATGAAATGTTGGACGAATTGGATCTATTTAAAGGTGTTCGGTTGCAGTAATCGGCATGACATGCGACACCACACGCGAGTCGCATGTCACGCTGCGAGTCGCACCTCGCGTCGCATCTTTCTGACGAGAAGGGTTACGGGCCGGGCACAACATGCGACACTACATGCGAGTCGCATGTCACGCCGCGAGTCGCATTTAGTGTCGCAGGTGGTGCCGTGAACCACTTCTCACCGGCACTACCGCGATGGTAAGTTTGGTCGCGCGAGTCGCATGTTCAACATGCGAGTCGCATATGGTGCCGCATCTCGTGACAGAGCGATCCTTTGCTTCAAAGCTACCTGTTGACGAATGGTCTAAGTCCATATATGGCTGACGGGTCCTTCTCGAAACTAATTCGACACTTCATCGATTCGATACCCGTAATCCTTTCCCTTCATTTATTCGATTCCACGCATGAATGAAAATTTATCCGGGTGTAACATTCTCCCCCCTTGGGAACATTCGTCCTCGAATGTTAAAATACTCGGGATCCTAGAAAAATTTCGCCGAGTTTCCCTGAATCGGGCACTACCAACTGTCACAAAGAACCCAAAATATCACCGCCTCGGGTGGCTACGACGCAATATCATCACAACTATGGCCACACTCGACCAACAACGAAAAATTTAAATGAACATACCTTATATTGCCGGTTTTCGTTTTGTACTTCTTCCGGGCCGGAACAAATAGGGGTACTTGAATCTCATCTCGCTCCTCTCGCTTCCCAAGTCATTTCTTCCGTTGTTGGTCCGCCACAAGACTTTAACCGAAACGACCTTCTTATTTCGAAGCCTCTTTACTTGTCTATCTAAAATGGCGACAGCACTTCTTCATAAGTCGGTTATTTTCACTTGCACATCCTTTTCCCGGATAATTCTTGTTGGGTCTCCAACGCATTTGCGAGCATCGAAAACATGAAATCTTTGGGTGGACCGATTCAAGCTCGAAGGTAGATTCAACTTGTAAGCAACCCGACCCACTTTGCTAATAATCTCATAGGGTCCGATGTATCTAGGGCTTAGCTTTCCTTTCTTGCCAAATCTCATCACCCCTTTCATTGGTGACACCTTCAAAATACCCGATCACCGACTTGAAATTCCAAGCCTCGTCGGCGATTATTGCGACTTCGACGGCTTTGAAGCCGTCAACAATCGATCTCGGATCATTGTAACTTTCTCCACCGCTTCTTGAATCAATTCGGGACCTATTAACCGTGCTTCCCCCGTCTCGAACCATCCAATCGGAGATCTACATTTTCTCCCATATAAAGCCTCGTACGGAGCCATCCGAATCGTTGGAGTGATAGCTATTATTATATGCAAACTCGATTAGCGGTAAATGATCGTCCCAACTTCCACCAAAATCCAATACGCATGCTCGCAAAGATATCTTCTAAAGTCCGAATGGCGCGCTCGCTTGTCCATCGGTCTCGATGGAAAGTCGTGCTAAGCTTCACTTCGAGTGCCTAACCCTTCGAAAGGACTTCAATTTAGCCGTAAATTGGGCTCTCTATCCGTGATAATAGATAATGGAATTCCATGGAGTCGCACAACTTCCTTGAGGTATAGTCCGGCATAATCTTCGCGCGCAGTGGTCCCGACCGGAAGAAAGTGGGTCGCTTTTGTCGGCCCGTCCACGATCACCCATATAGAATCATACTTACTACGAGAACGGGGTAGTCCCACAACGAAATCCATGTTGATCATTTCCCATTTGTGTTGGTATTTCTATAGCCCGTAGTAACCCTCCCGGTTTCGATGTTCGCTTTACCCGCCGGGCAAATTGGACACCGTGCTACAAACTCGCTATATCTCGCTTCATGCCATCCCACCAATACATCAACTTAAGATCGTGGTACATCTTGGTTGTACCGGATGAATGGAATACCGAGAATAATGGGCTTCCTAAAATATATATGTGGCGCAAGTTGCCACGTTCGTACACATAACCTCGTCCCGATATCTAAGAACCCTTCCAAAGAAACTTCGAACGGAGACTTTTCCTTTCCACGAGCTTGTTCTCGTGATGACTTAACCGAGGGTCCTCACATCGTCGCTCCTTCCTTCCCATGTCTAAAGAGGAAATCGTAGGGTCATTGATGCGGACACTTGCATCACCCGAATCAATTGCACGCACGCCAAGACTTGCTAGTTGGTGGAGTTCACGAACCATTTCTCGCTTCTCCGGAGTAACTCCATACACCACCCATCGACCGTGAGAGCATCCGCCACCACATTTGCCCTACGGGACGATATAAAATATTTACATCATAATCTTTCAATAGCTCTAACCACCGCGCTCGTCGCAAATTCAACTCCTTCTGCTTGAAAATATATTGAAGGCTTTTGTGATCCGTATAAATGTCAACCCGAACACCATACAAGTAGTGTCTCCATATCTTCAAGGCGTGAATAACCGCAGCCAATTCAAGATCATGAGTCGGATAGTTTATTTCATGATTCCGCAACCGTCTCGATGCATATGCGATAACCTTCCCATGCTGCATTAACACACATCCTAGTCCGACGCCGGAGGCATCACAATATACCACGTAGCCGTCTAATCCTTCCGGGAGTGTAAGCTGACCGGGGGCAAGCCGCCTATCCTTAAGCTCGAAAACTACGCTCGCAAGCTTCACTCCACTGGAATTTAGCTGACTTCTGAGTTAGCTTTGTTAATGGCGCCGAAATAGACGAAAAGCCCTCTACAAATCTTCTATAATATCCTGCCAACCCAAGAAAACTACGAACTTCCGTGGGGCGTTGTAGGCCTCGGACAAGTCTTTACAGCCTTTCTATCTTCCGAGTGTCTACTCTGATACCATCGCTTGAAATAACATGACCTTAAAGGCTACCGAATTCAACCGTAACTCACACTTCGAAAATTTAGCATACAATTTCCGGCTCGAGGACACCAAGAACAATCCTTACGATCGACATGTTCGTATTTTGTACGGAATATACCGAATATCGTCAATAAAGACTATCACAAACCGATCTGTAGAAAGGCCCCGAACACATTATTCATCGTGTTCATAAACACAAATGAGAGCATTCGTCAATCCGAACGACATCACTCGGAATTCGTAGTGGCCATATCTCGTCCTCGAAGGCCGTTTGGGAATATCTTCTTCTCTCGATCCTCACTCGACGATATCCCGATCTCGTGTCTATCTTGGAAAACCACTTAGAACCTTGCGCTGATCGAATAAGTCATCGATCCTTGGAAGTCGATACCGTTCTTCACCGTTACTTTGTTCAACTGTCTATAATCAATGCACATTCGTAGGGAACCGTCCTTCTTTCTCACGAACAAGGCTGGGGCTCCCCACGGTGATGAGCTGGGCCTAATGAATCCCTTTTCAAGCAAATCCTTCAACTGTACCTTTAGTTCTTTCAATTCTGCCGAGCCATTCGATAAGGAGGAATAGAGATGGGCTCGGTGTACGGTAATACATCACTAGAGAAATCAATCTCTTTCTCTCGGAGGAAGGCCTGGAAGTTCATCTGGAAATACATCCGGAAACTCATTTACTACCGGAACTGACTGAAAAGTTGGTACTTTTGCCTCCGTGTCATGCACCCGAACTAGGTGATAGATATAGCCTTTAGCGATCATCTTCCTCGCCTTAAGGTAGAATAAACCTACCCTTTGGAGAGTTCGTATTACCCTTCCATTCAAGTGTGCTCTCCCGGAAATTGAATCGGACCACTTTCGTTCGGCAATCAACATTAGCATAGCATGATGCCAACCAATCCATACCCATGATTACGTCAAAATCAATCATTTCAGCTCAATCAAATCGCCCTTGTCCGACGATCACATATAATAACCTCGCAATCTCTATATACTTGTCTCGCTATTACGGGATCACCAACCGGAGTGAGCACCTCAAAAGGTTTAATCGACTCGGGTCTCACCCCAACACAATCGGCAATATACGGGGTAATATATGAAAAGGTAGAACCCGGATCAATCAGAGCATATACATCGCGAGAGAATAAAATCAAGGTACCCGTAACAACATCCGGGAGGACTCAAGATCCCGTCGACCCGCTAATGCATAAACACGGCTCGGGCACCCCCGAGGCGGGATACTCCCCTCTACCTCTACCTCTCGCCCGCCGCACCGTGAAGTCCGTGCTCGCCGGCGTGCCGAGGACGAACCCGCCATCGACCCCGTAGACCGAGTCCCACCCCCTCGCCCGCCGCCGGCGCTCCTCATCATACGACCAACTCGCCCACAAGTATAACAAGCATCCGAACCCAAAGCAAGATCGTCCGGAATGCAATCTACCAGGCGGCACCGTGGTACCGAAGGTCTCTCGCCGACCGTAGTCCCCTCTGTGACCGAGAATCGGGGGCCCGAACTCGGCCCCGTCCTCGCTCGGGAAAGAACGACCACCACTCCTCTTATCCGGGAACCTAGGAGGCGCACCGGGCGGCAGATCGACCCGAGTGCCAGAATACGTCCGTCTTTATCCTCTCGTACTCACTACCGCCCCCACAGATCCGGCCCTCTTGCCCCTTCGTACGGTCATTATCACGATCACTTCTTTGGGGCGGCGTCGTTCCTCGAAGATTCGGGCATGGGCCGTATTCGAGAAATGTCCATCCCGTCTTGCAAAGAGGCCGTCAAACATTCTTTATATATATGTGGCCCTAGTCCACTCACAAAGCGATAAACCCGCCTCCCATGTCGGCCAAAGCCGAAGCATACCCGGCCAACGAATCGAACCTCATACTGTACTTCGGCGCGCTCATGCCCTCGCTTTAGGTTCGTAAATCGTCCGCTCAGCTCGGCGAACTTCGGTGGTAAGTAGTGACGAATAAAGGCATCCTCAAACTCTTCGCCACACGGGAGGGGATGCATTTTCACCTCTTGTTGCTACCCAACTCTTGTACCACAACACCGCCACATCGCGAGTCTATAAGAAGCCAACTCCACGGACTCGGTCTCGAAGCATGAATAATGAAAGGTCCCGGACATTTCATCAATGAAACTTTGCGGGTCTTCCTCCGCTTTGACCCAAAGAATTCGGGGGATTTAGGGACAAAAAAAATCACGGCTCGTACTAGACCAAGACGAACGGTCACTCCCGCCCCGCATTTTGCCTCTCCTCGAGCCGCAACTAACCGTGTCAATAGATTAATAGCCTCGCTACTTGCCGACCCGAAGCCGCGTTGGTGGAGGAACTCGGAATAGAAGCCCCTTCTCGTAACGGGAGGAGTAGTAGAGGCACCAGGCGAAGCCTCACGACGGGACTCTCCTTCCTCAACATTAACACGCGCTCTTCTTCGCCCGCCTTTCGTCGTAGCTTTGCCCTTCCGGGCGGTCTTGGTTTTTCCTTTCGCGGCATCTCCGAAATCACAATGCACTATTGGGAATACAACCTTATACATAGCTCTATCGCACGATTTCATGAGAAGAAAAGACGGTCATTTTCCTAAATGCCTCGTAGCCCCTTGTTTATTAGCGTGGCGCGCAACACACTATAAACAAAGCTCTACTAGACACGCTCATGTACACTTCCTAGGACGAACCGCTCGATACCACTTTTGTCACGACCCGCCCAGGGCCGCGACGGTACCCGAGGCTACCCACGAGCACCTCTCATTCTATTCTTCATCATTCCTCTATTAAAGCTCTCTCGCTCTCTAATACATAAATTTATAGAAAATCATGATTTATATAAGAACATAAATCGTTTATATACAAATGCCTTTCGCCAAAACAATCGACATATATAATGCAATGTTATCTCAAAAGACCATCTAGCCCACATCGCGTATCTACGAGCCTCTCATCGACGTACTCTACATATATACGGAACAAGGCTCCGTTATACCCAAAATGAATATACATATATATATACAACAAAAGAATAGCCATAAGCACCTCCGAACAATGGAGTGCTCTCGCCAATGTCGAACTATAGATCCGGGTCAAGCTCGCCTCCCTCGCCATGAATATGAACACGTCGTCCAAGAAACGGACGTCGATTAATAATGTACTGAGTATGAGAGACATAAACAATGAGGAGAACAGGGATAACATAATGCTGACATCAATATGATATATCTGAATCTGACTGACAATTATAAAATAAATAATGCATGCTGTCTTACTCATACTCATCATGATCTCATGTGTGCACAATATGCTAACTGCCCGTCCTTATCGTACGTGTAATGCTCAATAGTATTAGCCCGCGTCCAGGCATCCCGCGTCCGGTATCATCTCATGCCGCCCACTAGTGGTGTCCGCCCATGCCAACCGGCCATGGTATATCGTATAGTTGCCCGCCCTTGCGTGACCCCCGCCAACTAGGCGCGTATGCAATGCTCATGACATGCTTTTAATATGCTCATATCATACTCTTATACTTATCATGTTATGCTTCGTCATGTACCGCTCATAATAATGTACTTATCATATATATATATATGCAAGGACTATAGCCGATCGTGTTCTATCGGGCGACGGAAGGTCGTGAATCCCCTACCTTACTATGAACAATTATAAGCAAATCGCCTCACCTCGAAGGAATCAACATATGAGGTGAGAAAAAAAGAAAAGATGAATAGCATCATTATCAATATGGCATCATCATATCATATCTCTTATCTTATATAAACATTTATGGATCCGTGGCTTTTAGCTTCTTGGAATACATCAACTCATGAAGAGCGAAAGGACTTCTACTATGGGATTCATGCCATTGGAAAGAAAGGACTAGCCTCACATACCTGGTCGTTTAGCTAAGCTATCGTCCTCCTATTCTCTTTCGATGCCACGTCGTCACCTTCATGAGAGGATTTGAACTAGCATTAGTTAATTGACTATAAGATCGTTCTACACATTCTAGGGAGAATTGACAAAGACTTCCTTTGTTTATACTACTCTTCCCATGTTCTATATCAACTTCCATTATTCACACAACGTTCACAACATTACAATTAATAATCGACATTCGGATACATTGAGCATAACCAACCAATTTCTCTAGTTTCCCTTCATTCATGAATATAGCTCATCGTCGCATTTTCGCATATACAATACTCATTTCATAGCTAAAACATCATTTACAACATATCTACAATCATAGCATATCATCATTTATGATTCTACCCAACTACCATCATTTAGGGCACTATTCACCCATTCAAGACCCATTCCTTATGCTTTTCTACAATCCATGTTTCTTAACCTTACAACACCTTAAATCACGTAGGATAGTCATGAATCTTACCTTGGATGATGCTTGGACAAGCCTTGGATGAGAATACTTCCTTAGCTCCAAAACCCTACTTCTTCTTTCTTGGGATTCCTTGGAGAAGATGACTTCTACTTAGGTCTCACACTCTTGGTTCATGGTTTTGATGTTATTGATCATGGATTTCCTTTGGGTTTTCTTGTAGATGAATATTAGAGAGAGTTCTAGAGGTTTTCTAGGTCACAAAATGGAGAAAAATGAAATGTTGGACGAATTGGATCTATTTAAAGGTGTTCAGCAAAATCTGAATCGGCATGACATGCGACACCACGCGAGTCGCATGTCACGCTGCGAGTCGCACCTCGCGTCGCATCCGTTGACGCAGAGAAGGGTTCTCGGGCACAACATGCGACACTACATGCGAGTCGCATGTCACGCCCGCGAGTCGCATTTAGTGTCGCAGTGGTGCCGCAGAACCACTTCTCACCGGCACTACCGCGATGGCCGGCCGCTTTCACTCGCGAGTCGCATGTTCAACATGCGAGTCGCATATGGTGCCGCATCTCGTGACGAGCGATCCTTTGCTTCGTTACTACTGTTGACGAATGGTCTAAGTCCATATATGGCTGACGGGTCCTTCTCGAAACTAATTCGACACTTCATCGATTCGATACCCGTAATCCTTTCCCTTCATTTATTCGATTCCACGCATGAATGAAAATTTATCCGGGTGTAACAAAGCATGTGTCACGCTCAGGCTCTGGAAATGTGGAGTATAACATCCTTCCCCCCTTTGGAACATTCGTCCTCGAATGTTTAAACTAAGCTCGTACTCCGTCCATAATCCCATTCTCGAGTATATCCATTATCGGATCATCCTTCTTCTAATACTATCGTAATTGATGCATTATTGCATCATCTTTTTCCTACAACCTGTGTCATTTAGTTGTTCGGCCTCTTGCCGTTTTGTAGTCTCCTTTTTCTTAGTGGTCATTCCATAGTAAGCATCGTAGTTATTCCAATATCTTGTTAATGTTTGTCCCTTCACCCGAACAACGTTCAATTCTTTTCTTCTCCGATGAATTATTTTCAGTCCAATCTTGAAAGATACCACCGCAATCACTTTATTCCTTTGTCAATCGACCCTTATAGCTTATTGAATTCGCTTCCACAAAAATTCTCACTTCAAATTACATCTCGTTTTTCATGTCAGGGGGTGCGTTTTGAATCTTTGCATCCTATTCACTCGCTTTCTCCTTATGAGTCTTACCTTACGTGCCTTCCCCCTTTTAAAGTCTTACTTATAACACTCATAAATCCATTACCTCATCTCCGATCTTTGAATTCATGTACCCCTTTCCTCAATTCCCTTTCCAAACTACATCATATTCATGCCATTTCCTATAATTTATAGTTACAGTACTTTATGTGCGAAATCTTAACATACTCATCTTGCGAAAGAACGTAATTCAATAGTACAGTCCAATGTTGCAATCCTTAACCGAACGTACGAAGGAGGTCAAATTGTTCTATGAACCGCCTCAACGTAGCTTCACTAATCCTTGTGTTTCACTTTTTCTTTGCCTCTCTTCTCCTACTACCGTCGAAATACATTTTTTTTTTCAACCATAAGCATGTCCTGTTCGCTCTCGCACTAGTTCCAATTCGGTAATTTATCTCAAACCATCCTAACATCTTTTCTTAATGCACCTTAAGTATCATCACCGTATCGTTGTTACCGACCTTAAACTCTTCTCGTTAAGCATTTATTTGGTCTAATCTCCAGGGTATAAATATTCGTAGGCAACATGATCGCTTGCACTATCTACATACTTAATCTTAGTCACGATCGTTCCTTCTCTTGGTCCGTACTATTCCACGTCTTACTCCCGTGCTCGCATTTTCTAGAAGTCTACCTAGCCATACTCCCGTTCCCTCGCTTTTCTTACTTTCCTCTCTGGAAATTTTCTACTACTAGCAACCACTTTATTGCCTATATCTTAACCTCTCGTTCCCGTACGTAAATTTCTACCCTTCACAATGTTTCCGTAAGCTACTTGTTACTTCCCTTTATCGTATTTCCTCTTTAGGTCTCCTTTTCCTAATATCATGCTATTCCTGGATATCTACAATTACTTCTCACCGCCATCTTGATTGTTATCCCGACTTCTATCCCTTTATCGGGCCGGCTTTTCGATCTTCCTAGCTTATCTCGCAAGGAACTTTACCCGCGGCCCCAAGCATTCGTATCCGGACCTTGTAGCGTCAATTGTCTTCGTCTTGCACTTGTATCTCTCTCCTCGCTTCCCCCCTTTAGGGGTGTACTTATACTATCGCCCAATTTTACCTTGCCCTAAACCCGTATTTCCAATCCCATTTAAGCGGTACTTTTATCCCAACATTTTAATTCCTTGCCGTTCATTTCCTCACTTTCTTTCTTTTTCAAATATCGTTGTATTAGCACTTTCTAAGCTTCACTTGTAGCGAAAACAAAGATCAACTTGCCTTATAACATTCGTGCCATTCATATTTTTCTCCTCACTTGAACTTTGTTACCCCGTCCGATTAGTGCCTTCTATATACCGCCACCTTGATTACCGGGATACATATATCCGCCGATCTAACCCCGCTGTGATATCCCGTGCGCATCTATGTACACATATAGTCCCTACTATCTTGCTTACAAGATATCTCCATACACTATTCCGACTCACCCTAGTTCTAGGACCGGGATGCACTTTCTTCCTCTTTATCGCCCACTCCGCCCCGTTCGCGCGACCTTTTAGGTTTCGCCCACTCCCGTACTCTTAATTTGTCTTTAAGTCATTCTAACTCCTCATTTTCTTCTTGCATCCGAATTTGCGAACTTTCGTAAAACTTCCCGGGGTCACCCATCCCAGATTTCTCTCGCTCAAAGACGCTTAACTTTGGAACTTCGATGAAATACGACGCTTTAACGCCTGGTATAATCGCGTCCATTTCACCACACGACCTCCGTCACGTGATCCGGAGTAAGTCGAAGTCTTGACGGACTTCGAAGCGCTCTTATAGCATAATTACTATTTTACCCCTCCTCGGGATCCTCGTATTCACCTTTCACCCGTGGATTTGATTACCTTTCGTTCGGGCTTCCAAATTCTCGATGGCGACGAACACGCCCGACCGCCGTTATTTATAAATCCTCGTTACCGACTTTCGAATTCCGCTCTCATTTTCACTTTATTTCTGGGGAAATTTCGGCAGAGTCTCCTCTGTAACTGTTACTATCTCAGAACCTGTACACGAGAAATACCAACAATGCCTCACAGGAACAACATATATATATACGCATATCGTAGCATATCACGGTCACCTCACGGGGCTCCCGACATCATTGACGTACAAAAATAATAAGCATACCTTGTAGGCCCGGCTTTCAACCGCACCTATTACACTTTCTTATTTACTTCTTCTTTGATCTTTTCAACTTGTACTTCCATCGTACTTTAATATCTTACCGACATAAGCCTTGCATACCTTTGCTTACCTCGCGTACTTCGTAGCTTCCAATATCGTTAATCGCCTTCTTCCGCCGAAATCAAAGGTCAATGTCGGGGATCTCATTTCCTATAACTTGGCTCTACGGCACGATCTAAGATGTCAAAGAAGCGTAACCATCCTAGATGCCCCGTAGCCTCTCCGTTCATAAATGTGGCGCGCTTCACACCATAAACGGGACTCTACCTATGGACATGACTTTGCGGACAACCCCTAGACGAACCGCTCGATACCAATTTGTCACACCCCAATTTCCGTTAGGCGTGATGGGCACCCGACCCTTATTTAGGGCCGAGCGAACCCGCCGACTCCACATAGTTCTTATAATCACACCGGCCCTCGATTATGACACAAATACATAATGAAAATTTTGCGGAGAATAGTGTACATTTTTCCTTTCTCGAATCAATGAAAATGCGAACATATAAAACAATATAGGACTTATAATACAATGCGTAACAAATCGTCGGTACCGACATAGCCGCTACATAACCGACGTCTTATACCCACAACACTATCCTGCAAAGTCTCTAACATATACAAACTGTCATAACATAATGCTCGACTCGGTAGCGCTCCGAGGAACCGGAGCTCGCCGATCCCGCCGGAATGTCTCCTACTAAAGTCTTCGGCTATCATGCAGGTACTGCCCCGCGCGCATGAAACGCAGGCCCCGAAGAAAGGGGTCGGTACGGAATATGTATCGAGTATGTAAAGCATGACACGTAGTAAACGGGATCATACCGAAGTAAGAGTACGAAAATCATAAAACTTGCCTTTGCAAACATGTATTACGCATATCAATGTCATAAAATCATCATATGAACATATAACGTGCCCCGACCCTCTGAGGAGGGACGCGGTGAGTAAAATCATAACACACATATATAAACTGTTCATGTAACGTGCCCCGGCCCTCTAATGAGGGACGCGGTAAATCAAAATCATAACATATGCATGTGCATGTAACGTGCCCCGGCCCTCGAATGAGGGACGCGGTGAAGAGAATCATCATATGCCATCCTGGCCACCTCTCCCATATCATCATATCATATAACATGCCCCGCCCCGCTAGCAAGGACGCGGTAAATATAACGTGCCCGGCCCTCCGGTGAGGGACGCGGTGAACAATGCAACGAGGTGCTCGAATACATGCCCCGGCCCGGACGCGTTGAAGGACTTATAACGAGGCCGGCACGAGCAGTAGTGAGAAACTATATGCACATAAAATATTTTCAAAGACTCAATGAAGTAGTCAACATGAATCATCATTTAAAAATCCGGACAATAGTCATATCAAATATCTTTCGGACGGCACTGAAACACATCTTATATCATAAGTATATCAAAGTATAATAGAGGACCATAGTCGTATATCAAATCATTCCGAGTCCGCCTATGTAAACTTAATTCATTGTACGTTAGGATCATTTCAAGCATATCGAGGTAATCCGGTTTTGTTTGAAAAAGTTGCGGACGTTTTTAGACTTAAAATCTTTTAGAACAAAATCCTTTATTCACTATTTGAAACCCAAACATACATAAGACTTAAGGACTATATGAAGTGTGTCACATTATGAGCAATTAAGATCATACACATACTCGAACGTAAGAGCGGAATTACCCCCAAAGCACAAGTCATGTCATACCTTAGTACGTCTAAGACATGCCAAGAGGAAAAAGTAAGCCTTACATACCTCGATCGCTTCCTAAGCTAATCCAAATCAAGCCTCGACTTCTCACGATCTACAATAACATCAAAAGAGGCATCGAACATTAGCCATAAACATCGAAGAACCCAATTCCAAGCCATTACTTTTTCTACAAATTTCGACAAAGACCTCCCCCTATAAATGACATCCCCGAGAATTTAACTCGGCCAAATCATTATCAACAATACCAACAAACATAATATTTCCAGCTCCAAAATATTCCATAGAATAGCCCACACATTATTTTCCAAATTTTCCAACCAACCAATTCGCGATATAACTATTTCATAATTTTTTTTTATTTCCGTAACGAAGTCAAAATTAATACTAACAACATCAATAGAAACATCCTCCACATTCTACAAGTTGAATACATTCATTTTCATTCAAAATTCTCTTCAAATCTCATTCCATGATTCACAACGCCAACAAATGAATTTATCACACTATTTTCTCCGTTCTAGTTCGGTAGAACTCTAAATAAACTTATTAGCAATGAAAAGGAACCTTAATATTACCTCAAGTGTGAAGCCACCACGTCCACCCCCTCTTTTTGGTCGATTTTTAGCTCAAATTGGAGGCAACGCAACGTAGAACACTTTTCTCACTAAGCTTCGGGATTCAAATTTTGGTCAAAATTGATCTTTTCTCTCTAAGCTCTCTTCTCTCTTTTTCTCCAGAATTTTCTGGGTGTTTTGTTCTGAAAAATGAGGAGAAACGGCTGATTTATCACTTAAATAAACATGGGTCATGGGCCTAACCCGGTTGGGCTCTTGTCAGCTTGAGCCCACCGACCTTTCCGCCTTAAAACGTCCATATCTCATTGTCCCGACATCACTGGACCCAAAACCTATGGTTGGAAATCTAATTCAATTATATACAACTTTTGTATTTGGTATGTTTCCAAATTCTAAACTTATAATACCGTTTCTCGCCCCTCAAGTCGATCACCCGAAAACGTTACTTAAAAATATTTGTTTGGAAGACTTCCACTTTGATTTGGCTCAAGGGTCCTTCTTGAGTTATGTTTAACTTCGCATATGTGATTCGTATAGATTGTCACATGTCCCAAAAAAATCTCAATGTGTGGGCCCCACCTCAGCTTGCGAATAATCCGCGCACAAAATACGAAATATAATACTGTCAACGTGAGTTTAAATTATGTAGTAACAACGTGATTGTCAATGTTTGAGGAAGCATGTCACGCTCGGGCTCGGAAATGTGGAGTATAGCGAGGAAAGGCATACGAGTAACCAAGGATAAGAGTATCGAGGACGGGCTAGGATTAATAAAGGGAAATTGTAAGAATCGTAAAGAGGCGGAGTTTTAAAAGAAGAATATTTTTAGGAATTTCAATGATCGTTAAAAGAAAGAAAGACAATATGCCTATGGATAGCATGACAGTAGTACTACCTGAGACTAGAAAATATCTCTTGCGTCGTGAAATCATAAGTCACTGTTTATATCAAATCGTGAGAGCATTTGTCATAGGACCATACAAATAATCATCTTGATGAAATGGCTAGTAAAATGGTATGGGGACGACAATAAATATTTGAAGAAGAATGGAAGCTATAAGTCTCAATTAGCTGCTGGTATTGGAGAGCCAAGGATTTAAAGAGGGAAGCACACTCGTATTGAAAGGAAGTTGTGATTAAGTAAGATTTTATTTTAGTCTCCTGCTTATGAGTTATTTTGTAATGATGTTAAGATTAGAGGAGAGGAAATTGGAGGAAAGATTCAAACATAGATTTGAAGATATTTTGAATAGTAGATTAGCTTGGGATATGAGCATTAGTATGTTGTAACTTGTAAGTATAATCTTGTGATGAGGAATAATGACGGTGATAAGAAAATGCTACATACAAGTGTATAAGGGATGATGCTGAGGTTGTTGTATGGGTTGAATTGAGTCCCATTTAACTATAAATCCCTTGGCTATGGTATTTTGACGCATTGGATGAGTAATCTGAAGTAGAGTAATTAATGAGAATAATAAGCCATTAGCAAGGAAATGCTATGATAAACCATCTGGGCACTACCATAGGTGGAACTATGATGACAATGCAAGGAATTAAGGAGTCCGACCAAAGAATTAAAAAGGAGATGAGATGATATGTATGTAAAATCGATTAGTACTAAGAGGGATAATCTAAAGTAGCACTAGAGAAGCAAGCAAGGAAAAGTGTCACAGCCAAATAAGAAAGTTGTCCACTAGTAGAGAAATAAAGGGCTGCGAAACAGGAGGGGCTAAGTCAACTAAGGTGAAGTCATGGAAGAGACAAGATAAGATCGCAAGAAAAGGATTCAAGGACATAAATAAAAGAGATGGACATTTAAGGAATTATGAGATCCGCTTGATTAATAAACCGAAATGACAGATAAGTGCGTCAGACTATGGGAAAGACTTATTAAGTGAGAATCGGGCAAAGGTTAAAAGTAGAAGAAGAACCCCAAAGGAAATGATCAAAGTATATCACATTTGATTGAACAAGTTGACAATGAGACCTCATGGAACAAGCAACATGATAACTCTTATTGGAAAAAGGGATGAATGAAGGTTACTGAGACAAAGGAAAGAATGAAAAGATTCGAATTCGGCTATTTAATAGGAATCTTGGTTATTCTTCGACAAATTTTTGAATTCACCCCAAATTATTAGCCAAACTAAGGATCGAAACTTTAAGAGTAAATTGAAGGAAATGAATCATTAAACAAGAGATTTGAGATGTTTTTGATATAAGTACAAGAATTACCGTTAGTTAGCCAAGTGCCAGAAGTCCAATTGAAGGAAAGAGAAATTGAGCTAGACATTTCGGTGTTAAACTAGTTAAAAGATAAAGTACTGCAAAGATTAATTCAACTGCTATAGAAAACAAAGGATGCTAAAATGTGACCAGTCTTGAGGTTATCTTTAAGGGAGAAAGAACAGGACTAAGTAAACTCCAAGAAGACAAAGGCCTGGGACATCTGTAAAATGTAAGAAAGATACATGGAGATCGAAGAGAACAAGAAATTCTGAATAAAAAGAAGATAGGATCAAAATTGGATAAAAGTATGTGGTAAGTAAATCGGATGAAATGGTGTACAAGAATGTAAACAAAGAAGGTTGAAGAGACAATGAGAACGATAAAGCATAAAGAGTTAGTAGACAGATAGATAATAAGAAAAGAGACGACCTTGAGTACGGGCGTAAATTTGGCCACAAAAGAAGAAGGATAAACTGCGTAATTCGGATAAGTTCAGTTTTAAATGAGCAAGTAAGACTGCAAGTAAGTAAAGTAAATACCGACAAATACAGGTAAATATATTGACATCTACCTCAGAGCGAACTCTACCTTAACATTCGAGGACGAATGTTTTTGAAGGGGGGAGGAATGTTACACCCCGCACTTTCAGAGCATGAGCATGCCACATACTTCACCATAGTAAAGGAGTATCGGAGACGTCCCATGAAGTTTTGGAAGGTACAAGCCATGAAAAGTACGTAACAATGAAGTGAAGGATGAATTACGATCTCGTAAGTCGTAACCGGGAAGGACAATCTTGAAACACAATAACATGACCATTATCAAGTATAATAAATAATAAATATCATGTAGGGGGAGTTGTGGAAGATTCCAGGATCAAGCAAATCAACGAAAATAAGTTTGTTGAAAATTTGGAACAAATTGGCAGAATTAAGGACAGAATTTTGAGTCAATTTTGGAGGGGTATATTTTTAGGTATATGGGGAATTTTAAGGTGTTTCAAAAGCCTAAAATGAAGTTCGTCGAATCTAGTTTCCAACGCAACAAACCGCTCGTCGATACGACATCAGAGTAGAGAATTATGGACGTTACAAGATAGGCTGACAAAGCAAAAACGCGTGCTACAGTACTGCCCGGCCTGACTTTACCCACCTATAAAAAGGTCAAAACCCCTTTATTTTGATCAAAAATCAGATGAAAAAGCTCAGAAAATATATAGGGGTATTTATGTCATAAAAAGTGGAGAGAATTGAGTGATTTTAGCTAATCGAGGCTCGATAGCGCATAACCGCAATTATAGTATCGTTGGCAAGGATCTTGATGTGATTCAAGTGGATATTAAAGATATTGCTCTTTTAACAAGAATAAGGTATGAATCTTTTATCATTAATATTAATTTCAGTTTATTTACGGAGATAAAGTTATTAAATAGTCGTATAACAAGTTGGATAGTTGAGAAATTAGAAAAACATCATGTGGGATGTTTTATGGAGCCTATTGGTATTGATAATGTTATTATGAAGTTGGTATTATTGTTGTTGTTGTTGTTGTTTTTAGTTATTGGATTGTGATTTCGGGCTAGGCATATAAACAAGGAGAGATGTCGCCGAATTTCGTGCATTCTAAATGGATTTAAATTGAAGGCTTAAGACGAGCATATGAGGATGAGCCTAACAATAGTGTAAATTGTTTTATATGTAGATTACGAGACTACGAGCGAACTTAAGTAAATTACAAGACAGGAAGTAAGTTGGAAGTCGAGAAATTATCTTCCAGGTATGTTAAGGCTAGTCCCTTTCTTCTAAAGGCATGATTCCTTTCTTATGAATCCAATAGGTGTTTTCCAAATGTCCCATGATCCCTCTATGTGAATCCATAAATGTTTTCCAAGAATATTCTTATTCTCAAAAGCTAGAGATTCATGATTCATAGAGTTCTTATGATGCTAAAGATAAGCATGTTTTATGATGACGAAGATCCTATTTCTAGAAACTCCTATGTTATAATTCCCTACATATGTTTCATAACCTCTTTACTTCCAAAAGTTAGAATTCATGATTCAAAGGCATGACTTCTTTAATCCATAAATGTTTTTCCAAGATGTCCCTATTTTCCGAGTCAAAGATTTATGATTCTATAAGCTTTTATGACAACAACAAGGGACATGTTTTGACAATATGAATGGCGATGCTAAAGATGAGAATGTTTCTATGAGGATTACGATGATGATGATGATGATGATGATTTCATATTTAAAAGTCCCAAGCTCATGATTTCAACGTGAATATGAGAATGTTGAGTTATTTTCGTGATTTTCTCGATTTTATTCATTGTTGTTGACTCACCTTATAATAATTGTTCCTTCAAGGTGAGATATAGCGATGACGATTGCTCCATAATATAAATCGGAGGTTACCGACCTTACGTCACTCCGATAGAGTCATAGCTTTTTTATATATACATATATATATATATGTATATATATATGTATGTATATATATGTATATATATCTATATATATATGTATATATATCTATATATATATGTATATATATATGTATATATATATGTATGTAGATATATATATACATATATATATATATATATATATATATATATATATATATATATATATATATATATATATATATATATATATATACGTATATATATATATATATATATATATATATATATATATATATATATATATATATATGTATGTATGTATGTATGTATGTACTTTGTCACACCGCACAAACTCAATAGTCGGCCGGCATGGCACGCATGTGCACACTCTTTGCAGCCGGGCATGTTATGATATCGCCCCCGGACGGAGGCCCGAGGCCCGGGACGCGGTGGATGATAACACCAAGCCTCAATGGCCGGGCATGATACTATATATATGACACCGAGCCTTAATGGTAGGGCATGATACTATATATGACACCGAGCCTTAATGGCCGGGCATGGACTATATATATGTATAAAATGTTTTTGTTCCTTCAAGGTGAGATATAGCGATGACGATTGCTCCATAATATAAATCGGAGGTTACCGACCTTACGTCACTCCGATAGAGTCATAGCTTTTTTATATATACATACATATATATATATATACATACATACATACATACATACATACATACATACATACATATATATATATATATATACATACACACACATACATACATACATACATATATATATATATATATATATATATATATATATAGGTATGTATGTATGTATGTATGTACGTATGTACTTTGTCACACACACACACACACACACATAGTCGGTCCGGCACATGGCATGTGCACACACTGCCGGTAAGTATGTTATGATATCGCCCGGACAGAGGCCCGACGCGGGTTAATGATGACAACACCGAGCCTCAATGGCCGGGCATGATACTATATATATGACACCGAGCCTTAATGGCCGCATGATAGTATATATATGACACCGAGCCTTAATGGCCGGGCATGGACTATATATATGTATAAAATGTTTTTTTTAAGGCTAAGCATGCATGGCATCCGCCTTATGAGGCATCCAGATGTATGCGGTTATTTCTCATATTCCATGTTACCTTTCACATCTTTATTATGTTGTTATTCATACCTTACATACTCGCACATTATTCGTACCGACGTCCTTCTTGTGGACGCCGTGCTCATGACGCAGGTGTAGGGAGCAGTCCGCCCGGTAGGTCTTCTATCGGCGGATTCTCGTGAGCACTCCGGTTTCTTCTTGAGTTTCAGCCTATTTGGTATTGTCCTTATGATCATTTGTATTCCATGTAAGAGGTCAGGACGTACGTGTAGCTAGGTGTTTTGTAGCTCTACCGGCTCATATTATGGTATAATATATTGGTGGCCTTATCGGCCTTATTTTGAGCTCTTGATACTTTCATCGTTAGCCTTGCCGGCTTTATGATATACGCCGTGTCGTGGCGACCTTATTGGTCCGCATATGTATATATGTGCCGAATGATCGGATATTCCTATGTCGGGCCTTTTACGCGTACGTGTGTTCTTTTCGAGTTATGGTTTATAATGTTAAAAGTAACGGATAAGTCAGGTGGTTCCCGGCCTACTGGTCGGAGCCCGTCATACTTCTGGTAAGGGTGTGACAGCAGTACTCAGAATGACCGAACAGGTAGTTATATCTTCCCACACTTAAACAAATGTTCGTTCTCAAACAGATTTAGAAATGAACTTGAGGTGTCAAAAAATTGTGGATATTTGCTCAAAGATGTCTGATTTAGTTTGTCAAGTAGCCTTCTCAATTGAACAATGCCTCTACTGGACCTTTATTCAAGCTATTTCTCTTTATTGAGTCAGCTTTCAGACCCACCGTCCAAAATAGCTACCGCTCAAATGCCATATTCTAATGCAATTGTACCGAAGTTCATTATATCAAATGAGATCCTCCTTAAGGGGTATTTCT
>NC_081347.1:16130684-16188611 GCF_029784015.1 Lycium ferocissimum
TTAAGGACCCTCCACTTGGTAAGAAATGATTTTTGAAGGAATTTTTTGTCAATTTTCTTGTTGCCTTTGCTCTTGGCCGAATGGCCTATAGAGTTGGCTCTCTCTTGTCTTGCTCTTATTTTCTTGAAAATTCTAGAGGTTTATGAGATAAATATGACTTGGTCATCCTTTTAATTACATGAATTATAGCCCACATGGGCTTGGACCAAGTTGTGGCCGGTTGGGCCCTTCTTCTTTTAAAAAAAAAACTTCAAGCCCACTTATATTTCTCTCATGACAAATTATAATCCATAAAAATATTTTCCAAATTCCAAGTTTACCCTTCGCCTTCCTTATGTTTCCACGAGTCATATTGTGAATTTTCCTTTATGCCCTTGACCTTTCTTAATAATTCCGCTTCTAATTACTTCATAAGCCATTCATAGGCTTAACAAAATAAAAATAGGGCCTTGCTTGTCGTCCTCCCGCAATTGTCTTGAATTATCCGATTGCACAAAAATGCGGGATATAACAACCTGCTTGGTGAGCCCAGTTCCCTCGGAGCATTTATCATACTTTTAATATTTATAGTTATCCAGTCAATGAGGTATACCGAGGGCCTTGTCCCCATAAACAGTTAGCAATTTAGTACTCTTATCACTCCCCGAACCATGGCCTAGACGTAACACGGCACTCGGTGACTTACTGCATGTGACCGAGTGAACCACAAGACTTGATGAATTATCGTGAGGCATAACATTAGCGGAATATAACATGAAACATGATGACCCTTAATAGAACATGAGATGTCATAATATTTAATAAAGTACTTGTATAAAATATGAATGCAGAAATATCGTAAATAGAGTCAAAGATGGCTACACAACTCTGAGTATTGACATAACTGACTGACTAGTCTATGAAACCTCTAACAAGAACGTGAGTCTGCTAAACATAATGCTGGGACAAGGCCCCCAGCATACCTTTAATGCATAACTAACATAAAATAAGTAAATGACTAAACCCCGAAGAAGATGGGGCTCACCAAAAGGTGATACGTGCAAAGTGCTACTGAGCAGATACGTCTTCCTGTGAGTCATACCTGCATCGTGAAATGCAGGCCGCCGGGCAATAGAAAGGGGTCGTCAGCACATTGAATGTACTTGTATGTAAAGCAATTGAATGAAAAAAGCATGACATATAAAATAACATGATAAGAGCTAAAGCTGAGACTGAAACCTGGTCATGAACATGGACATGAATACATACATATATATATAACATGATTAAAAATATTTGAGGGAGAGCATGAGTATAACCGACATCTAACCACCAAGTTAACACGTGGTGTCTGATCTCTGCCCAATCAGCTAAGCCGTCCTGTACCTTGCCGGGGTACAAGACGTGAACATGTCATGAATGGATCCAAATCTCTCAAAAGGGAAAAATATAAAGGTATCTTCCTAAACATAGGCGGAGCAATCGTTATCCTACGCTGGCAGACGCAGTTTCAGGTATAAAACCTGCTTGATAATCTGTGCAACTCCCATAATATGTACATGGATATAGTTGGCTTAATAGCCTATGAATTATATAACTTGCTTGTAAACATGATTCTTGCTTGTATTACAACTTGAAGATAATATATAATATAAATTGTATGGAAATATGGAAAACATGTAGAAGTTCATGAAAATAAACATAAAAGTTGATATCTTGCATTTAAGAACCAATGGAATGCAAAGTATAGATTTTCATGGATTATAGACAGATTCTCAATAACCAAAAGGAACATAATAATGAACTATTAAAGCAAACATGGTATATAATGGTACATGAACTTAGGGTTATCATGAACATGGCTAAAACCCTAGTTTTGGTAAACATCTGCATAATCGTGGAGGAACATGGCGTGGGAAAGAATGATGATGTTCCCACACATAGATAGAAACTATACATACCTAGTATTGCTCCAATCTTGTAGTGAAGGTCTGGAAGAGGAACTCTTAAAGCCTTAGTCTTGAATCCCTTTAATTGGGTTTTCTTGAAAACCCTAAGTTAAGAACGTTGAATTTCTACTTAATAAACATAAATTTATGTTGGAATTGACTTGGAATGCATGGAATAGGCTTACCTTAAAGTATGTTGAAGGTTGAGAGAGAAGAGCTTCTTCCTTAGGGCTTGAGAGACTTCTTTAGGGTTCTTTTCCTCAGAAAAATTGGTTTAAAACGAAGTGGGAATGAATATATCGAACATAGGCTTTTAAAAAGTCATGTTTGGTGCGTGGCCACGTAGCTGGAAGCCCACTTCACGCAGATGATCATGCAGCTACCTCTAATGCGCGATCGCACACCTAAAGGGCACTTCACGCAGCACTTCGCGTGGACTGCATAACGTCCAGTAAAGCGAGCATAACTTCTAGTACTGAGCTCCATTTGAGCTCCATAATATATGGTTGGAAAGATATTTCAAAGGCCTACAATTTTCATGTTTTGAGTTTTCTCAAATTGCTAATGCAAGTACGCAATAATGGGCCATAATTATAGACTATATCAGACTTAGACAAATTTAGAAGGCCTTAAGAACTCCACTTTTTGGTTTGACTTCAAAATGACTGTTTATCACCCGAATTCATTCTGATTGGATTCATATAGATAAAATATCATCTTTATACTAGTTTCATACATTCACACCTAACTCGGGTTTACGGGATGTTACATTACTACCCCCTTTTAGGATCATTCATCCTCGAATGATGAACCGTGGTTAAGAAGGGGACTAGCCATGGCCTGAATACATGAGTGAAGAAAACATGACATGAAACATGGGGAATGAGCTGGCATACATGGTCACATGGAAACATGAATACTGAATATGTGAACGTGAATGTGAAACATGAGACATGAATACGTAAGGGACATGACATGGATATGGAGGTTAGTTACCTTGAGCATTCTCTGTCAGTTCCTCAAACGAGTACGGATACTTGGATTTCATATCTTCTTTGGCTTCCCATGTAGCCTCCTTAACTTTCTGACTTCTCCATAAAACTTTAAGTGAGGCAACTTCCTTAGTTCTTAACTTGCAAACTTGACGATTAAGAATGGCTACGGGGATCTCCTCGTAGGTCAAGACATCCTTAACTGTAATAGTATCAACAAGAACAACCAATGACGGGTCGTCCACACACTTCTTCAACATGGATACATAAATCACTGGGTGTACAGCCGCCAAATCTTGTGTAACTCAAGTTCATAAGCTACTTGACCAACCCTCTATAGGATTCTGTAAGGTCCAATATACCTGGGACTAAGCTTCCCTTTCTTGTCAAAATCTCCTCACACTTTTCCTAGGTGAAATTTTAAAAACACCCAATCATCAACTTGAAACTCTAAGTCCCTTCTTCTCTCAATGGTATAGGACTTCTGGAAACTCTGAGCCATTCTCAAATGCCCTTGGATCAACTTGACTTTTTCCATAGCCTGATAGACCAAATCTGGCCCTAACAACTCAACCCCCTACCAGCTAACCAGAGCACAACACAAATTACAAAAGGCATCATAACATGCATGACATGGCATAACAGGGTATTGGAATATGAACGTGGCTAACATAAATACTGGACTGACATGAATACGTGAATGATAATTTTTATGAATCCCGGTCTGACATGAACACATATGTACTGAAGAAAAGAATAAGTTGATACTATACATGAGATTTGAGAAGAGTTCGTAGGCACGAATGACATTAGTACTGGAACACTAGCATAGACATGACACGATTGCATGGACGTGAGGAGCATGACATGGAACATAAATACATGAATACTGACCGACATGGATACATGAGTACTGCCATGAGATCTGAATGTGTGAAAACATGGATATCATAACATGAAACCTCAATGTTGAAAAACATAAATGTTATGTTACAGCAGGAGATCTGTATATTGAGCAGAGATGGGATTCGAACACTTAGAGGTTTGATCATAGATGTTCATATATCACTACGATAGACATATTAGGTAGGAGTACTACTTGGGCTTTGAATGTAAGCGCAACTCCATGCAAATGAGACAAACTTGAGTCACATAACGGAAATATGATCCTAACATATAGCATAAGCTCTATCGTGGACATGACATGAATGTATCGGGTTGTATTTTTTCTGATTCGTATTTGCACTTGCCTCATTTAAGAAGGAAAGTGTCCCGAGGAAGTACGGTTGTCAATTGTACCAGGAAAAAGGAAAAAATATACTTCTACATGGATGGTACTCTAAATGGACATTATTTTAGAGTCGCCACCTAACTTATATGTAAGTTTGGAAAACCAGTTCGAAATGGTTCATTTAAAATGGTTACGTTTTAAAAGAAGCCAATTTGTACTAAAGTTTGGATAAGGGTTACGTGATCCCCCAGGGAAGGTTTTAGGCACCCCGATATTAAGGATCTGTAAAATGCGGTTGACCTACATGTTCTAATAGTATGCCTTGTAGATATAAGTTGTTTTTGATAAAAACTGCTTTTGTTTATATTTTTGCAAATCAAGGTGTGTCATTTATGCAAAATACTCACTTTTTAAGAAATGAAAATAGTAGAGTTTCACCCAAAATTGGGCGTTTTGGGTTTTGGACTAGAACACCTAGGTTAAAATCCGAAGGCGTTAACCTAAGTAAAACACTACCTAAGCCCACCCGAGTTTAGAAAAAGGTTTTGAGTTTAAATTTTAAAAAATCATTTTGTAACGACCCTTTCGGTCGTTATGAGAAATGTAGGATCACCCCACCAAATAGAACCTTTCCAAGGGTAGAACAAGTCGGTAAGAACTCGATTTTGTAAGCTTAAGAGCTGAAATTTGACTTACTTGTGATTGTTGTTTTTATTGTATTGAGTCCGTCGGGGGGTGACTCCGTTGGGAATTTCGAGGCCACGGATGGATCCGTAGGGCGTCTTTATGTTGATGTACATGGTTATTTTCTGTTTTTGAGGCCTCGGATGAAATGTTGGGTGATAAGGGGAAAAACTGGACAAAAAGTCGAGCTCACTGCCCGAAATGGACCGCTGCGATGGCTGGAAGTACCACGACGGCATTACCGCTATAGCGGCGGCTTGACCGCTGCCAGCGGCCATCCTTGTCTTAGGTGGTCGTTGTGGCGGGCGGCGGACCGCTACATCGGCACTACGACGGCACAATTATAGCGATGGACAGACCGCCATAGCGGTCAAGCGAAATTCCTTGGGTGACCGCTATAGCAGGACCGCTGTAGCGGCGTTATGACCGCTGCAGTGGTTGACGTAAAATAGTAGCCCTGAATTTTATATACTTAGTCTCATATTCTCTTTTCACAAAACACCAACACACTTCCCAAAAAACACCTAGGGTGAATTTTCAAGCTAGGGCAAGATACTTTGGAGAGGTAAGTTCCATTGATTCCATTCTATCATTCCACTCTCTTTCCTTATTGTTATCCCCTTCATGAGTCTTTAATGGTGAAATTGAAATAGAAGCCCTGGAATGTTAATAAACCTCTAAACTTGATGGGTTATGGTTATTATCGCTTAGCTATCATCTAAATGCCTTTGTTAGTTGCTTTTGATCATAAATTTAACATTTAGAGTCATAAACTAAGTGATTGGAGACCTAGGGTTCTATAAAAATGATTTCTTGACCATAAAAACTTCTTGTAATGGGAATATTGATAGAATGTCATTTTAAATTGATTTTAATGATTACTACGGGCCTTGATGGGTTGTTTATCACCTAGAACTCATCCAACCCTTGGAATGGGGTAAAGGGAAGGGTATTCTTGCATTGATGCTTGTGATTTGAGTAATTCTGACTCATTGAGCCTTCTATTTCTAGACTTTGAGCATTCTGAGGTGTTAAGGAAAGGAAAGGCTGTAGCAAAGTGACTTGCATTGTCCCTGCTCTACATTGAGGTAGGTTATGGTCTACTTGAGTTAGACTTTGGTTTGTTGATTGTATGTTTGTGAATTCTCTAGAAGAAAGCATGTCTAGTTTTCATGCATGATGTTGTGTGGCTAAATTCCTATGTGATTGTGATTGAGTGATTGTGTAGGCTTCGTGCCACTATTCCTGTGTGTTAATTTTGCAGTGGATGTATTGTGATGAGAAGTTAATATGATCTTCTTGAGGGTATTGTGACATGGAATGATGATTTGAGTATTGATATTGAGAAGGTAAGAAACCCTGTCCTGTAAAGAGGTATGGAAAGGCACATATGTGACCTATATTATAGGCTCGTGATCCGAGGTGAGTTTCGAAAATAAGAGGTACGTTGATATGTCCCGCGTTCGAGGTTCGTTCCAGAGTAGAAGTTTGTGCTCGGGTTCGAGACGTATTTCAAAATGAGTGGTACATGGACACCATGGGTCCCCTGCAGGTCATGACTACTGAGCAATAACATCAGTCAGCATGTGTGTACAATGAGTGTGGTTGTGGTGGTAACTTATTTCCGTTGTGGCTTACGTGATTGTGATTTTTGACACTCTTGGTGATTTGATTATGATTACCCTTGGTTGATTTGCTGTGGTTTGTGATATTCATGTCTGTTGACTAGCTTGCTTATTCTATTGATTTTATAAAATATGCATGATACTAATCTTAGTCGGCCTATGATATCTACCAATACATAGTGTTTGTACTGATATTACCTTGCTGCATTCTTTTGAGTGCATATTGTGATATAGAGACCACTACCCACCCTCACATCTAGCGTTGAGGACGTTGCTGACAGATTTAGGGTGAGCTTCTATCCATGCCAGGCCACCCGAAGATCTTCTCTTATGATGTCTTTTCTCATTCTGGACATTATGGATTTATTAGTCAGATTTCATTTCTTAGATATGTTTTAGATTAGAGTCCTGGTACAATCACTTTCGGATTTTGGAGATTTTGTAATAGTTAGAACTCCCTCACTTATTTCAGTATTTTAAGATATGACTTATTTTGTTCATTTGATGTTTGAATGAGTAATAACCGATTAGTTTGGTTTATGTAAAATCGGATTTGAATGGATAGATGTCTTGTGTGTTGGTTCGCCCACTAGGATTTAGTTAGGTGCCATTCATGGCGGGTTGTGTCGTGACAGAGTTAGTATCAGAGCTTTAGGTTCGTCGATATAATTGTACAAGGACATGTCTAGCAGAGTCTTGCGGATCGGTACGGAGACGTCTGTATTTATCTTCGAAAGGCTGCCAGACACTAGGAAAACTCTCTTTTCTTTCTTTTTTTCGTGCTACTTGATTCCAATTGGTATTTGCTAATTCAAATTGGTATCTGTCTATCTTTCATTCTCTCGTAGATGGCGAGAACACGAGCGGCAACAGCTAGAGGTAGAGGTGGATGCATAGGAGCTCGCAGAGGGGCCGCCCCAGCTGAGGGCGGGGTCCCAGTGGTTGACCCCGTGCCTCCAGTGGTTCCTAACGAGGAAACGGGAGATGCAACAACACCAACCCAGCCAACGGCGATGCCCGGTTCCGCCGTGGAGCTGGGCGCTAGGGTATGCTTACGCTATAGCACAAAGCCGAATTGTTGTCGCCCAGGTTAGCACGGTAGGGCTATACTAGCCGGTCCCCGCAGGTAGGGGTGCATGAGTAGCGCCCGTGTCCCGACAGCACAAGCTCCGGGGTCTAGCACGTAGCGCGCGGGGCACCTCGTTTGGAGAAAGTTTAGGGTTTTGAGGCCCGTCCAAGGCTAGATGCAGGGCCACTGATGACTGGCGAGGAACATGATCTATTTTGCAGGTTCACTAAAATGAAGCCTCCTGTGTTCTATGGTACTGAGGCAGAGAACACATATGAGTTCATCATCGACTGTCATGAGAGGCTCCATAAGATGGGGGTCGTGGACAAGTACGAGGTAGAGTTTGTGACCTTCCAGTTCTTGGGTGATGCCAAGCTATAGTGGAGGGCATATATGGAGTGTAGGCCAGCTGGGTCTCCTCCATTGACTTGGGTTCAGTTTTACTATGTGTTTCTAGATAAGTACATTCCGCTTACTCTGAGGGACCGAAGGACGGATGAGTTCGCTACTATTAATCAGGGGAACTTATCAGTTCTGTGTGTATGAGTCCCGTTTCCACTCCCTATCTCGATATGCTCTTCAATTGTTGCCCACTGAGGGGGAGAGGATATGGCGGTTTGTGAAGGGGTTTAACACTGGGCTTTAGTTATCGGCTCTTCAGCTTGGAGCCACTGGGGCTTCATTCCCGGAGATAGTAGAGCATGTCCGTGCTGTTGAGGGTATTAGACAGGAGAGCCATGCGAAGCAGGTAGAGAAGAAGGCCCGTATGGGTGGGATGTTCAGCAATTCCTTCTCGAGGGGTCAGAGTTCGCACGTATATTCAGGGCGTCCGGTTCAGTCCGCGAAGCAGGTGTCAGCTGGGGGCCCATCAGGGGCAAATTATCAGGCTTCCGATCAGCATGGAGGCTACACTTCTTCATCAGCTTCTGTTCAACGGCCCACGCTAGACCGTTCTTTCTTCGAGTGTGGTGAGATAGGGCATCTCAAGAGGTATTGTCCCAGACTTAGACAGAATGGGCAGGGGACTCAGTATCAGGCTCCCCGAGCTCCGTTTACACCAGACCAAGGGGTTAAGGATCGCGCACCGGCCGGGAGGGGAGGTGGCCACACTGCGAGTAGTGGTGGTGGCCAGCCTAACCGAGGCGATCCTCAGGCAGGTAGAGGTGGATAGCAGCCCGACAGAGGCGAGGCTCAGACTGGTAATGGTAATCGCGGTGGTTCACTGGCGACGGGAAGGCGCTGTCATTTGCACGCTTTCTCAAGTAGACCCGAGGCTGAGGCCTCCGATGCAGTTATCACAGGTACTATCTCAGTTTATGACCGGATGGCTTCTGTTTTGTTTGATCCGGGCTCTACTTTTTCTTATGTATCTACCTATTTTGTTGTGGGTCTGGATATGATGTGTGATACCCTTGATGCCCCTATTTATGTATCTACTCCTGTTGGGGACTCTGTGGTGGTGGATAGCGTATACCCTTCGTGTGCGATTACTTTTATGGGGTATAGTACTTGGACTGATTTGATGATCTTAGACATGGTAGATTTCGATGTCATATTGGGTATGAGTTGGTTGTCCTCGCATTATGCTATACTAGATTGCCATTCTAAGACTGTTACACTAGCAATGCCCGGCAAAATTTGATACGCTCAAATTACACCTTTTAATGGCATAACGCAGACGTTGTCAAATATAGTAACCTAATAAGGTTGGGGTCGAATCCCACAGAGAACAATATATAGGTGTTTAAGCAGATTAGGGATTATCACCAATAACAGCTAAGCCAAACGCATCAATGGTGGTTTTTGATAAGGTTTTGATAAAATACGGAAATATAAATTCTAATCTAGAAAGTTAGTAAATTGATCAATGGCCACAAGAATGGAATAAAGGAAACTACTTCTCAAGTAACGATCCAATCTATTTCACGAATTATAAAGAATAGGAAGTTTATGTTAATTAGCCTCGGATAATGACTCTAAATTAAATTCTCCCGAAGGTTTACTAGACTACCCAATTGAAGATCCCTCAAGCAATTAGGAGCATTAAGAACACCCGGATATGGCTACAAGTGGCATCACCTATTCCTAGGTCAATTTCCATTAGATGAGGGTTAACGCCCCAAATTCATGTTAATTATTCTATTCCAACCCCGTTCTTCCTCTTCCGAGTTTCAAACAAAGTAAATGGGCGAGTCCTAGGGTTAGCTACTCCCTTGAGAAATGTTCAAGAACAAGAATAATTAACATAACAAGAACTTACTTGATTAAAAATAATGTCGATGAATAAATAAGCATAGCAAGAATATCAATCTTAATTGTCACCAAGAAATTCCCATAAAAAAGGATTAAATTAAAGAAAGAATATTTACATAGGAACCATAGCCTCCAAACTTGAGTATAATGCCAAAGATCCCTAAGAATTGTGACTTATGAAATATTTATAGGTGTTGAAAAAAGTTCAAATAAAATAACTGAATCTAAAACAAAATAGGAAAATACACTGGGCCGAAGCTTGCGTATAGCTTCCGTGGATTTTATTTAGGTCCCTGACTGCTTCAATTAGACACGTCAATTGGCGGGGCCAGTTTCCACTTTTGTTACGCCTACAGCCGCACAGCTTTGGTTCGTCTTGTTTTAATGATTCCACGTAGACAAAATTAAAAGTAACTTTCATTCAGCTGCTTGCTCCTTTCCATTAGTCTAATTTATTTGTTAAGTCCTTTTGCTACTTCTTCAGTTGTTATAACCTAGAAATTATTTAGCTTGTGCACTCATTAGCCCATTCATTCATGTCTCTTTTCCTTGTTTCTTTTATTCAAGTTTGCTTCAAATCTCTTCATCTTCACACCGTTTTATTCCTACATAATAGAAGTATAATATTAAACGCAATTAAATATAATTAATACTCAAAAGACAATTAAAAGTACTAATATGTGAGACAAAAATGGCTAAATATATACAAATTTGGCCGAACATCACCACCGCATACTTAAACTCTTGCTCGTACTCGAGCAAGCATTAAAATCACTCTCAATAAATCAAGCCTAGCAACACAACCACTTTGGTTGATAACAACAATTAGGCCCTACAGCAACTCAAATCATTAAATATACACTTTCTGATCATCATGCAATATATACAAGTCAACTCAAGTAAACAACAAACTTCTAACCTCCTAACCTCAAAGATGGAATCTAACTCATCAAATTTAAGCTCGCTCACCTACTCTGTCAAAGAAGCTAATAACATCATCTATCTATCATGAAACAAGTGCCCTTACAAGAAGAAATAGTCCACGCGCTCAAATCAAGGAATGAATGTAAATTAAGGACTTAGCATCAAAGCACAACTCTGACGCTCACAAAGAAATTCACATGTATGCACAAAGAACCATAGACCTGCCCATTATGTACATCTCTACTAATTAAGTGTGCTCGAATAGAATCAAATAGGACTTTAACGGGTTGTATTGTTGGTTAGGGGACGGTAGGAAAACTATTTAATAGTGACTTACACTTCCACGCGAGCACTTTGCAATTTTAGAATTCATCACCCATTATTTTCATCTTTTCACTTTATTTTTTATCCCTCTCTTCATCAATTATTTCACAAGTATTTCTCATCATATCAAGAATGATTCATTTTTTTTTTCTCTCAAGAATTTTTTTGTTTTTTTTCACATTCTTTCATGTCACATTCTTTGTAAGAGGGCCTTTTCATCACTTTGCGGCTATCATTGGTCACCATTTTTTTCACTTGATCATCCCTTTTCTTGGTTATCAATTAATGTCACGATTTATGCTACGGTGCTCAAGGAAGCAGGGTGCAAAAATCAGGGATTCAACAAAAAGGATCAAGGCAAAAATACGGCTAACAAATAAAGGCTATAGGCTCAAAGGGCTAACTAGTGGTACAATTTCTGAAAAGGCTAAAATTCCATAAGACATATCAAAGAAAACCTATTATCATCTTCCAAAAAGAGCAACACTTTTTATTTCGTTTCAATAACATGCAGGGCAAGTTCTAGACTATGATGCAAAACATGGAATATATGCAAGAAATCCTCACCACACATGGCACAACTCTCAATCAAGATGGATCAATTATACTCTAGGATAGATAGGATCATGACGAACTACAAAATAAGAATAAGTTATACACAGAGTCACCACCATGAGTATAGGTGTCAGAAAGTTTATTATCTTTTTCATTATCAAGCACTCAAGGGAAAGTATTACTCAATCTGAACCCTAAATATGATAGTATCAAACAAGTTAAAAGGTTTTTCTTCTCCCTCTTTTACTACTCCTAAAAAAAAAAAAATTAATCTTAAAAATAAATAAATTACCCGGTTCAAAAATCCTCCCTCGGAAAAGAACCGAGACCATAAGAAAACCAAAGGGGCTGATGATGTATCCTGTTAAAAGAAAAAAGAAGCTATAAAAGAAAAAACAAAACAACGAACAAATTGGATAAAAAGTGGTAAAAAGAGAAAAAGAAAATAAAAGAAAGAAGACAAGAGAGGCACATAATGATTTGGGTTATGATTGCTAATGATTGGAAATTAAAAGGTTACATAGAGGAAAGCAAAGAATAAGAGAAATTGGAAAGGAACAGAGAACGTAACTGGCAGCAATGACGAGGACAAATTGAATAACTGGAATTTTTAATTTTTATTATTATTTTATATATAAGGCTAAGAAAAAAAAAATCCTATGGCATAATCATCCTTGACCTCAAAAATTGGAAGTACCCACCCCACACTTAAAAATATGCATTGTCCTCGATGCATGTATAGTAGAGAAAAATTAAAACAAGGGTGAGAAATACTCCCTGAGACCCTCTAGGGCCTAGCTAGCAGCATAATTCTCAACATTAAGGTCGGCACGACCCCACACTTAAGCTCAAACATGCTCCTCAGCTTTACCGCTTTTCTCGCCATTTGGAGCTTATGAATTGGGCACCCAACTCGAATTCAAGTTTGTGACCAAGAGCGGCGGGGGTTGGTAAATATATGACCATTCTAAGTAAAATATTTTTCATCTTACACTTCTTGGCTTTCATGTGAAGAATGTCATTCTGCCTTCTTGAATTTTCAAATTGCAAAATCTAAGGATCTTGAACTTCTTGAATTACGACATCCTCTTTTTCCCACGGATTGTAGTCAACACCAACCATATTTTTCAGAACAATGGTTGACTCTAATTTATTTTTTTCTTTGGAATTCCCAATAAACTCATCTTTATGATTTACCCTTTCATCTTGAGCATTGGGGAGTTCATAATGATTTACCCATGGAGGATTTTCATCGTCTGTCATCAAACCAAGTTGGAGACTAGTTTCCAAGTATTCTTCCAAGGCTTTCTGATTTTCGTTACCCTCACCTAGCATGCACTCCATCATGAGTTTGAACTCACTAATTTGGCCATGCTCACAATAAAAATCACTACTAAACAAGTTTTCATGGAAAGATGTCATTGTTTTTTCTCAAAATAAAATAAAATAAAACACAGAAAACAACTATACAAATATTCATAGGTTTGGTTCAAAGCAAGTTAGCTTATTTCCTAAATTAGCCAAAATACGCAAATTGTTCCCCGGCAACGGCGCCAAAATTTGATACGCTCAAATTACACCTTTTAATGACATAATGTGGACGTTGTCAAATATAGTAACCCAACAAGGTTGGGGTCGAATCCCACAGAGAACACTATGTAGGAATTTGCAGATTAGGAATTATCACCAACAACAGCTAAGCCAAACGCATCAATGGTGATTTTTGATAAGGTTTTGATAAAATACAAAAATATAAATTCTAATCTAGAAAGCAAGTAAATTGATCAATGGTCACAAGAATGGAATAAAGGAAACTACTTCTCAAGTAACGATCCAATCTATTTCACGAATTATAAATAATAGCAAGTTTATGTTAATTAACCTCGGATAATGACTCTAAATGAACTTCTCCCGAAGGTTAACTAGACTACCCAATTGAAGATCCCTCAAGCAATTAGGAGCATTAAGAACACACGAATATGGCTACAGGCGGCATCATATTCCTAGGTCAATCTCCATTAGATGAGGGTTAATGCCCCAAATTCATGTTAATTATTCTATCCCAACCCCGTTCTTCCTCTTCCAAGTTTCAAACAAAGTAAATGGATGAGTCCTAGGGTTAGCTACTCCCTCGAGAAATGTTCAAGAACAAGAATAATTAAAATAACAAGAACTTACTCGATTAAAAATCACATCGATGAATAAATAAGCATAACAAGAGTATCAATCTTAATTGTCACCAAGAAATTCCCATAAACAAGGATTAAATAAAAGAAAGAATATTTACATAGGTGCCCTAGCCTCCAAACTTGAGTATAATGCCAAAGATCCCTAAGAATTGTGGCTTATGAAATATTTATAGGTGTAGGAAAAAGTCCAAATAAAATAATTGAATCCAAAACAAAATAGGAAAATACACTGGGCCGAAGCTTGCGTATAGCTTCCGTGGATTTTATTTAGGTCCCTGACTGCTTCAATTTGACACGTCAATTGGCTGGATCAATTTCCACTTTTGTTACGCTGTTAACGCCGCAACAACTTTGGTTCCTCTTGTTTTAATGATTCCACGTAGACAAAATTAAAAGTAACTTTCATTCAGCTGTTTGCTCCTTTCCATTAGTCTAATTTATTTGTTACGTCCTTTTGCTACTTCTTCAGTTGTTATAACTTAGAAATTATTTTGCTTGCACTCATTAGCCCATTGATTCATGTCTCTTTTCCTTGTTTCTTTTATACAAGTTTTCTTCAAATCTCTTCATCTTCACACTGTTTTATTCCTACATAATAGAAATATAATATTAAGCACAATTCAATATAATTAACACTCAAAAGACAATTAAAAGTACTAATATGTGAGGCAATAATGGCTAAATATATGCAAATTTGGCCGAACATCAGGTACCTAGACTCGAGTGGAAGGGTAACCTTAGTCCCCTCCCTAAGAAAGTAATATCCTTTGTCTATGACACCAGTGCAGATACTCCATCCCTTGATTCGATTCCAGTGGTACGCGAGTTTGTGGATGTGTTTCCTACGGACTTGCCTGGTATGCCACCGGATAGTGACATTGATTTCAGGATTGACTTAGATGCAGGGACTCGTCCTATCTCTATCCCACCTTACAAGATGGCGCCAGCAAAACTCAGGGAATTGAAAGAGCAGTTGCAAGATCTTCTGAGTAAGGGGTTTATTTGCCTAAGTGCCTCTCCATGGGGTGCCCCTGTGTTGTTTGTTAAGAAGAAAGATGGGTTTATGCGCATGTGTATTAATCACCGTTAGCTGAATAAGGTAACTGTCCGAAATAAGTATCCCGTTCCCCATATTAATGACTTGTTTGATCAGTTACATAGAGCTTCTGTGTTCTCAAAAATAGACTTAAGGTCAGGGTACCATCAATTGAAGATTCAGGCAGATGATGTCCCTAAAATCACTTTTCGGACCAGGTATGGGCACTATGAATTCTTGGTTATGTCTTTCGGGCTTACAAATACCTCAGTTGCATTTATGAATTTAATGAACAGTGTATTTAAGCCCTATTTAGACTCATTCGTCATAGTGTCCATCGATGATATTCTAGTATACTCTAGGAGTAAGGGAGAGCATGAGAAACATTTGAGAATTGCTCTTGGGGTATTGCGAGAGAAGGAGTTGTATGCTAAATTCTCCAAGTGTGGTCCCGGTTGTCTCTTGTGTCTTTCTTGGGGCATGTTATTTCAAAAGAAGGGATTATGGTGGATCCTCAGAAAATTCAGGCAGTCAGGGAATGGGCTAGGCCCATATCAGTGACCGAGATTCGTAGTTTCATGGGTTTGGCTAGCTACTATCTTCGGTTTGTGAAAGGTTTTGCCTCTCTTGCTTCTCATTTGACCCGTTTGACTTAGAAAGAGGTACCGTTTTAGTGGTCCGACGAGTGTGAGGAGAGCTTTTAAAAGCTCAAGACATTGTTGACTACAACACTGATTCTAGCATTGCCCGTGGAGGGCAAGGATTTTATTGTTTATTGTGATACTTCACGTTCTGGTTTGGGTGCTATTTTGATACAGGAAAAAAAGGTGATTGCTTATGCTTCTCGGCAGTTGAAGGTGCATGAGAAGAACTATCCTACTTATGATCTAGAGTTGGCAGTGGTGGTGTTTGCATTGAAAATCTGGAGGCACTACTTGTATGGTGTCCATTGTAAGGTGTACACAGACCATAGAAGTTTGCAGTATGTGTTCACTCGAAGGATGCGAACTCTAGACAGTGGAGATGGATGGGCTATTTGAAGGACTATGATATCACCATCCTGTATCACCCTAGTAAGGCAAATGTGGTAGCTGACGCATTGAGTAGGAAGTCGGCTAGTATGGGAATTACGGCTCGTTTGATTCTTACGAGCGTCGTTGGCTAGGAGGTTCGGACTGCGCTAACGAGTTTATGAGACTAGATATTTCTAACACGGGCAAGGTGTTGGCTTGTGTTGAGGCTTGGTCATCATTTTTAGAGCAGATTAAGGCTAAACAGTTTGAGGATGCTAAGTTGTGTAAAATACGTGATAAACTATTGCGTGGTGAGGCCAAAGAGGCCGTGATTGACGAGGAGGACGTGCTGCGAATCAAAAGGCGAGTGTGTGTGCCACGTGTGGGCGACTTGATCAAGACCATTCTGATAGAGGCTCATAGTTCGAGGTATTCTATCCATCCTAGTGCCACTAAGATGTATCGTGATTTGAGGCAACATTACTGGTGGACTTGGATGAAGCGGGATATAGTAGAGTTCGTTGCTCGGTGTCCGTTTTCAACGGGTAAAATGCGAACATCGAAGCGAGGATGCCGTACAGCTTGCGAGAAGGATGCCCATTCACGAGTGGAAGTGGAAAGAATAGCCATGGATTTCGTGATGGGTCTTCCCGAATGCTAAGGAAGTTTGACTCTATGAGGTTGTTATTGACGGAGTTGACCAAATCGCAGCTTTATTCCGATGAAGGTAATTTATAATGCGGAGAAATTGTCTAAAGTCTACATTCGTAAGGCGGGGTTCCGATCTCCATCGTGTCCGACAGGGGTACCACGTTCACCTCCAGATTTTAGGAGTGTTTGCATGAAGAGTTGGGTAGGAAGTTAGATCTTAGCACAGCCTTCCACCCTCAGACTGATGGGAAGTCTGAACGGACTATTCAGGTTCTCGAGGATATGCTTCACGCGTGTGTGATAGATTTCAATGGGCATTGAGATCAATTTTTACCTTTGGCCGAATTTTCCTATAATAATACCTATCACTCAAGTATTGATATGGCCCCATTTGAGGCATTTTATGGAAGGAAGTGTAGGTCTCCGATTGGATGGTTTGATGCGTTCGAGAGAGAGTCCCTAGAGAAAGTGAAGGTGATTCAAGCCAAGCTTACGGCGGTGCGAGTGGCGGAAGGAGCATACGGTTTCGCGAGGTACGAGATCTTGAGTTTGAGGAAGGGAAGCAAGTGTTGTTGAAGGCCTCACCCATGAAAGGTGTGATGAAGTTTGGGAAGAAGGGAAAGCTTAGCCCGAGGTATATTGGGCTGTTTGAGATCCTCAAATATGTGGGAGAAGTGGCTTACAAGTTGGCTTTACCTCCGGGCCTATCAAGCGTTCATCCGGTGTTCCATGTGTCGATGTTGAAGAGGTACCACAGTAATGGTTCCTACATAATCCGTTGGGATTCGATTTTGCTAGATGAAAATTTATCGTATGAGGAAGAACCTTTTGCTATCTTAGACAGGGATGTTGGCAAGTTGAGGTCCAAGGAAATAGCTTCTGTGAAAATTCAGTAGAAGAAGCTACTTGGGAAACGAGATACGATATGCGTAGCAGTGCCCTCGGCTTTTCACGGAGACGGCTAACTCCTCCCTAGATTTCTCATCTTTGTCCATTCGGGGACGAACGTTTTAATTGGTATCTTGTATAATGACCCTTCCAGTCGTTATGGAAAATGTACCATTACCCCACCAAATAGAACCTTTGCAAAGGTAGAACGAGTTGGTAAGAACTCGATTTTGTAACCTTAAGAGATGAAATTTGACTTACTTATGATTGTTGTTTTATTGTATTGAGTCCGTCATGGGGTGACGTAGAAAATTAGAACTCCATTGGGAATTCCGAGGCCACGGGTGGATCCATAGGGCGTCTTTATGTTTATGTACATGGTTGTTTTCTGTTTTTGAGGCCTCGGATGAAATGTTAGGTGATAAGGGGAAAACTTGGATAAAAAGTCGAGCTCACTGCCTGAAATGGACCGCTGCGGCGGTATCGCTATAGCGGTGGCTTGACCACTGCCAGCGGCCATCCGTGTCCTAGGTGGCCGCTGTGGCGGGCGGTGGACAGCTATGGTGGCACCGCTATAACGGTGGACAGACCGCCATAGCGGTCAACCGAAATTCCTTGGGACCGCTATAGCGGTCACTTGACTGCTATAGCGGGACATTATGTAGCGGCATTATGACATTGCAGCCGATTGACGTAACAAGAGCCGAATTTTATATACTTTGTCTCGTATTCTCTTTTCACAAACACCAACACACTTCCCGACAAGCGCCTAGGTGAATTTTCAAGCTAGGGCGAGATACTTTGGAGAGGTAAGTTCCATTGATTCCATTCTATCTTTCCATTCTCCTTCTTTATTGTTATCCCCTTCATGGGTCTTTAATGGTGAAATTGAAATAGAAACCCTAGAATGTTAATAAACCTTCTAAACTTGATGGATTATGGTTATTATCGCTTAGCTATCATCTAAATGCCTTGGTTAGTTGCTCTTGATCATAAATTGAACATTCAGAGTCATAAACTAAGTGATTGGAGACCTAGGGTTCTATAAAAATGATGTCTTGACCATAAAAACTGCTTGTAATGGGAATACTGATAGAATGTCGTTATAAATTGATATTTAATAATTACTAAGGGCCTTGATGGTTTGTTTATCGCCTAGAAACTCATCCACCCCTTGGAATGGGGTAAAGGGAAGGGTATTCTTGCATCGATGCTTGTGATTTGAGTAATTGTGACTCATTGCGCCTTCTATTTCTTGACTTTGAGCGTTCTGAGGCGTTAAGGAAAGGAAAGGTTGTAGCAGAGTGACTTGCGTTGTCCCCGCTCTACATTGAGGTAGGTTACGGTCCACTTGAGTTAGACTTTGGTTAGTTGATTGTATGTTTTTGAATTCTCTAGAAGAAAGCATGTCTAGTTTTCATGCATGATGTTGTGTGGCTAAATTCCTATGTGATTGTGTAGGCTTCGTGCCACTATTCCTTTGTGTTGATTTTGCAGTGGATGTATTGTGATGAGAAGTTAATATAATCTTCTCGAGGATATTGTGACATGGAATGATGATTTGAGTATTGATATTGAGAAGGTAAGAAAACCTGTCCTGTAAAGAGGTATGGAAAGGCACATATGTGACCTATATTATGGGCTCGTGGTCCAAGGTGAGTTTCGAAAATGAGAGGTACGTTGATATGTCCCACGTTCGAGGTTCATTTCGGAGAGGAGGTGTAACGACCCATTCCGTCGTTACGGTGAATTTCAAATTATTCGTGAAGCCGGCTCCTGGAGACATGCTTGAACTCCCCTTACAATTTAGGAACTGTTAACTTGATCCGGAAATAGTATGAGTTGCATATGAAGAATTTGATCCGAGCCCCTCGAACCCAGTTTTGCTGCTTCTGCGCCATGTAAGCCGCCCCAGCGGCTTGGCATCACAAAAGTGACATAGCAAAGAATCCTCGTTGGCGGCCCCAGCGGTCCCTTTGACGCAGAAACGATACTGCTGGAGCGGTGACGAGACCGCCCCAGCGGTCACGAACAGTGATTCCACCTATTTAAGTGACATTTCGGGATTTGGCTTCATTTTTCCAAACCCTAAAGGGTCCAGCTGCCCCGAGGCAGTTTTGGAGCAAAAAAATGATGTTTTCTTGTGGAGGTTATTCCCCTAACTTCTTCCATCATTCTTCCTAGCATTGATTTTCATCAAAGGTCATTTGCCTAGAATCACAAATGGATATCTCAAACCTTTTAAGTTCCCCAAAAAGACGAATCCTTTGTTCTCTTAGTATAAACCCTTAGATCATTTTCCCTTGTTCATTATCCCAACTTGGTCCTAAAATCTAATGCTTATTTTTTCCTTGAAAACACAAATAAGTCTCTACCTTGGATCTTGGAAATGGGTTTCTTGGAAATAAGCCTAAAATGGCAAATTGACCAAACTAGTGACTCGAATATGGTCATGATTGTCCTAAATAAAGGTTGATTGATCAACTAGAGTAGTGGAAGTGAATCGAAGGATGGAATAGATTCCGTATCTACCTTATCAATGTTGGCGTCCTCGATAAACGCGCTAAATGGTGAATACTACTCTTGGGCTTCATGGGTTTCTCCAAACCTCTTGTGTGGTTATGCTTGGTGGTCAAGTTGAATCGACGGATGTTCGTGGCACCCGCTCGACAATGAGGTAGGTTACGGCTTTCCTTTCGGTAGACTCTGGTTTGTTTTCCGTATTGTTATGTAGAAGGAACGGAGAATACATGTGTAGAAAATCAGAGATTTGGGATGGAACTTTAGGATAGTATTGTTGTGTGTGACTTGTTTGTTCGGGCTTGTAGCCTGTAGACTCCTTAGGTATTGATGTGGCTTTGTTGATTTTCGTTGGATTTATGTGACTTAGGAGTAGTGGACGGAATCTAATTATGCCTATCGATGAAATTAATTATAGTGACTCTAAAAGCTAGCTGGGGATATAACATGTACCATGGTAGTGAATGAGGTCCTAGTTAAATGGTGACGAATGACTTGAGTGTAGGGTGAGGTTCTTATCCTCAGTAATATGCTGATTTAGGGAAATAGTAATACCGCATGTCAAATGATTAACGTGATGTGTGTTGGGACTAGCCACCCGTTATGTGTGCCTGATTGTTTAATTGTATTTGCTTGATGCCCTATGTAGTTGGTAGATATCGAGTTCTGTTGTGTCATCTTGATTTGGACATAATCGACATACTGTTGTTGGTAATTGAGTTGTAGATATATGTTGGTGTACCCACTGTTGGTACTTGACTTAATATATGATGGCATACCCACTGCTGCTATTGTGATCTGATACGTTATTGGCGCACCCGTCGAGGTACTTGTGATATCGAACTTGATTGTTAATGATTGACATATGCATTGCACGCATTTCTCATATTTATCATGCATGGCCGATACCCGGTGATGATTCGGTATCGTTAATTGAGCGAAACTGATATTTGATAAAATCTTTTACTTGAGTGATTATGAAAAGGCCGATGTCCGAAGATCCATTTCGGAATCGTTGATTTTATAAAACTTATATTTGATGAACTCTTTACTTGAGTGATTGTGAGAAGGCCAATGTCCGAAGATCCATTTCGGAATCATTGATTTGTGAAACTGATATTTGATAGACTCTTTTGAGTGATTGTGAGGAGGCCGATGTCCGATAGTTATATTCAGGCATCATTGTTGCATTGCCGATTCCGATGTTATCCCGAAATTGTTATTAGTGCATGGGCTCCGGGGGTCCCCCAGGGTGGTGCCTGTGAGACTCCCTCTGTGAGCAATTATTTAGGGTCCCGTCTGTCTATTGGGCAAAGATCCGGGACGGGTGGCACTTAGACTTCGCGAGTCACGCTGGGTTGTTCTACCGAGACGTCGATATTTTCGTCCGGAGTACATGTGCACACCTCATTTGCATGGCATAGTGCTGCATTCATATCATTATTGCACCGATTGCATTATGACTTGATTGAGCTGTTATGATCACTGGATAGTGATGATTTTGTTGTGATGACTGGATAGTGATGATTCTGTTGTGATGATTGGATAGTGATGATTTTGTTGTGATGATTAGATAGTGATGATTTTGTTGTGGTGATTGGATTGGATCGGATATACTCAGGCTATCCTATTTGGGTTTAGATGCTATACATAGGCAATGACGAACATTTGGACTCTATGATTGTGAACTATATTGTTGACTTGTCCTCTGGGAATTTAACCTAAAGCTGGTAGTAAATTGCTTAAGTGGGGTAGGAAAAAAAGGTGTCATAACAATGAGCTCCCTCCTAAAACACACGCGAGCGACTTGGGAATTGCAAAGATGTTGAAGACATGTATAGGTGTTGACCAACTTATAATTCATTGAAGAGTAGTTGTGACTTAAGTTATATTGACGTTGTGATCTAGTGTTTTGGGATATGTGATTTGATTTAGCGATTATCATCATTATTCGTGAATTCCTTACCAATATGTATTACTAACCATTGTCGGCCCAGGATACCTACTCAGTACGCATGTTTTGTACTGATATTGCACTTGCTACACCCTTTTTGGGGTGTAGATTGTTTCAGGTATTTGTTGTTGTGAAGAGGAGCTCACGGTTCCTATCTGGAAGGCCTTCTCCCAATTTATTCGTGACGGAGGATGCGTCGTAGAATGTAATGGTAATCTGAGTCAATAGTCGCTCTTGTACTAGTCTAGACCAGGTCATGGGAAGTCGTATCGAGTCTGTAAATTAGTGTTGTTATAGCATATAAACTCGTGTTTATTGAATATTCATAAATGGAATTCCGCTGTATTTCTTAATTATCAAATGCTTTTGAATGGAATGTCGTGTGATTGAAACGTTTTATAAATGAGAGGGTTCGCCTACCAAGATGGAAAGGTAGGTGCACGCATAAGCCCGAATTTGGGTCGTGACAGGAGGTTTGTTCTTGGGTCCGAGGCGTATTCCGGAACGAGTGGCACATAGACACCATAGGTCCCCTGCAGGTCATAACTATTGAGCAATGACATCAGTCAGCATGTGTGTACAGTGAGTGTGGTCGTGGTGGTAACTTATTTCCGTTATGGCTTACGTGATTGTGATTTTTGACACTCTTGGTGATTTGATTGTGATCACCCTTGGTTGACTTGCTGTGGTTTATGATATTCATGTCTATTGACTAGCTTGTTTATTCTATTGATTTTATGAAATATGTATGATACTAATCTTAGTCAGCCTATGATATTTACCGGTACATAGTGTTTGTACTGATACTATCTTGCTGCATTCTTTTGAGTGCAGACTGTGATACAAAGACTACTACCCGCCCTCACATCTAGCGTTGAGGACGTTGTTGACAGATTTAGGGTGAGCTTCTATCTATGCCAGGCCGCCCGAAGATCTTCTCTTATGATGTCTTTTCTCATTCTGGACATTATGGATTTATTAGTCAGATTTCATTCCTTAGATATGTTTTAGATTAGAGTCTTGGTACGATGACTTTCGAATTTTGGGAATTTTGTAATAGTTAGAACTTCCGCACTTATTTCTGTATTTTAAGGTATGACTTATTTTGTTCATTTGATATTTGAATGAGTAATAACTAATTAGTTTGGTTAATATAAAACTGGATTTGAATGGATAGATGTCTTGTGTGTTGGTTCGCCCACTAAGATTTAGTTGGCTGCCAGTCATGGTGGGTTGGGTCGTGACATTTTTTGGCATACTATTATTATCCATATTTTAACCATATTTTATATTTTTAGATTTTTAGTCTTTTTAGTCCAAATTAGTCCAAAGTAATTTTAAGTCCATTTGTCCAAATTGTCCATAGGTACGGTCCCAATTTGTCTCAATGTCCATAAAATTTGTCAAGTCCTTTTTTGTCCAAAATCATAGTTTATGTTTGAAAATGTCCATTTTTGCCCATAAGCAGTTTCTGTCCCAAAATCATTTTTTTACACGTCAATTGTTTATCAAAATCAGTTTTTATAGCTTAGAAATAATTTTTTGGCAACTCCAAATTCGTGATAATTTTCAAAGGGTTCCAATAAACACATTTCATCAATTTTGCTAAGTAAATAATACGAGCTAAAGGGGGTTGGGCCTACCAAGCCCAACAAAAATAAATGCAATTTTAAACTTATCCGCTCCAATTGCTCAGCCCGTCCATGATGAGGTTGACTAGATCTAAATGAGTTGGTGGGCCTCATTGGACCCACCAACGAATGGGGAGGTTTACAATAAGATGGGTATACAATGCATTAGTATTTGACTTAAGGACATAAATTAAATTACATAGCCAAAAATTAAATTACAAAATAATTGGGCCAAGCCCATAATTTCTACTTTAAAGGGGAGGGTTGTTTCATGCAAAGGGGACAGAAATTAAAAGGAAACTTCAGCTGATCGATACCCAGGCCTAGAACTGGCCCAAGTTGTCCAAGTAGGCATATGAGCTCAAATTTTCCTAAGTGTTGGAACCTCGATATACCAATATACTAGGTAATATACGCATATGTAGAGAGCAAAACCCCTTAAGGGGGCATACCCTCCATATATACTTATTATATACTACATTTCCCTCGTGTTTCCTTTCAAGTTATTCATCAAAAACTACCCAGAAATTATACCAAATTTCCAGAAAATGCTCAGAACTTAACAATGATGCCAAAAAATAGGTAGAGCAAGTTTTAGGCAAGTAGATCAATAATGCACAAACAACTGAAAGTCTGTGATTTAGACTAAACAAATCAACATATTAAACATAATATATTGCACAGGTTTTGAGGTCAAACAAACACTTAAAGTTCATGCTCAATACAGTCTAAAATGAGGACAACTTTCATTCAACTAAGGCTTTCAAATTTTTCAATTTTAGAGAAGTAGATGTACAGGATAAACAAGTGTGACTCACAAGTAAAATTTTCAGTCCAACTCAATCAATTCAAGAGAAATTCAAAGACAAACAAGCACAAAACTGCAAATTCTCAAGTTGTTTTCAAAATTCAAGTTTGCAGGATCTCCTAATGAACATAGGTAATTTAGTGTTGCAACTTCAGATAATTTTGGACAAGTATCATGTAAGAAAAGGTAGGAGAAGATGATTCAAATGCAATAGTTACAACCAGTAATTTGTAGAAGATACCATGTTAATGTACAAGTTCATGCAAATTTTCACAAAGAAATTTCAGAAACTAGTTAACCACAATAGGTGGGGGAAACTGTATTAAGATGGTCAATAAAATAAGTAGGCAGTTTTAATCTTTTCTGATTTCTAGTCAAATATCAAGTTCTAATCTTATTTCATCAATCATAATCATATTATCTTAATAGTGTAGGTTCTAGGACATAAATGAAGTATAAACAACCGAGTTACAGAAATAGTATGGACACACACATATAGTCCTATTTTTCTATGTTTTAATCAAGCCAAGCTTCCAAATTTCCATATAATGCCTCTCCTAGTTATATCAGAAAATAGACTTCAGACAAAAAGTTCCAAGCAAATGACAAGTTGTGTCCCAAACAGTGTCCTAAAATGTCTACATGCAGTGCCAAACTTGGTCAAACACATTTTTTGGACTAAGTATACTTATGAAGGTTTTCAACTCGGTGCAGGGTCAAGTTCTTTAAAAAAAAAAACTAGTTTTGGTTTTAATAGTTTCACAGCAAATTCACAGACCTTGTTTTGATTAGTTCAACAAACTATTTTCACAGCTTAGCACATAAACAAGGTAAAGATGGGTTCAGTTTTTTAGTTCCAAACTCCTATCCTATGTTGCAAAGCAACAAACACAAGGATTAATAGAGCAAACAGGACACAAGAAAGGTTCTTATCTTATTTTAGAATCCAGTCTCAAGAATTCAATAATTTGTAAGTTATAAGATAGCAAATGGCACAGACTAATACTTCAAAAACCGAACAGATTCATTCTCTTAATTCATTGCCTAAAAAATGATCCTTATTCAACTAAATGATGTGCACAGTTTTTAAATAAGTCAAAACTTCATCAAATTGTGAATATGACCAAAATAGGTAAGACAAAAGGCACTGCTCTTAATCCTATAGTTCATTCTAAGTGGCAGGACAACAATTAACCAGGATCCTACAGAAGCAATCATGACACAATAATAGGTCTTATTCAGTTTTGAACTTTCAAATTTAGGAAAGAAAACAAGCAAACTACAAGTTACAAAAGCATATAATCATAGTTTAAAACTCTAAGCTCAACATAGGTCCACTTTCTACAGCTTTTAGTCTTTAAAGGCCATACCTAGCTAATAGCAATCTCAATTTTCAAATAACAAGTCCAGAAAAGTGTCAAACTGTTAACTAAGATAGACAACAACATTTAGAAGCAAGTTCTATTCCAAATGGATCACAATGATCCCACATAGCATTTCAATGTATTGTTTAAAAGCAAGTTTCAAGGCAAGTTTTTTCATTTTTATTCACATAGTCAGTCAACTTCCACAAAACTATATCAATTTACAGAAAATCCAGAGACAAGAACTCAGAAGTGCATGGTCTTTAGTCTAAGGTCAAAAAGATGTACTGAAAATGAACACATAACAAATTACACAAAGATAGGATACACAAGTTCATATTTTTTCAGATTTTTATAAGTAGAGATAGACAAAATTGCAATCCAGTAGGACTTTACTTATTTCAAAGTCATTTTCCTACTCAGTGAGGTCTAGTTATGCAAGTTCCAGAAGAAAAACAAGTTGCTTTTGAAGTCAATAGCCAACTAGGTCACCTAAAGGGAAACTAAGTTATAAGGAGGAACAACTTTCTCATAGGGAAAAAGGAGAACAATTATCTATCAATCTTGAGATTACATAACCATCATAACACTAACTTACACCTTTTATACCTCCTTTTGAAAACTGGATTCACTTTTCAAACCTATATGGCTTAAATGATTTTAAAACAGAGTAAATGTCAAAATGAGAAGGAATTTCCAACCTAGTCTATTCCTTTAACTCTCAAGGTTTCAAATAAGCACAAATATAGGTCCATGTAACTCATAGATTCCATTTAAAAAGATTCAACTAATCCTCACTTATATAATTTTCAAATTCTACAAGAAGAAAGTCAACAAGGCCATTCAGTTTGCACTTCTAAAAACAGTATGAACACTTAGACAGTTTTCAAAGTCCCAAGTTTATAGACCAGGCTCTAAATATTTTTTTTAAATCTTTTGAAATCTCTTTTTCTTTCACAAAAACTGAGAATGCATAGTTCACAAATCAAGTCATCAAACACTTAGCCTGGTGTTGTATCATATTTTAACAGCTTAAATAGCAACCGGATGTCAAATTTCAATCTTCAAAATAAAATACACTTGGACAGTATTCATAAGCGACATTCAACTTGTGCGGAAACTCTAAAATTCATTTTAAAGGCAAAAAACTTGTTAAGCTAAAATAGTTTCCACACATAAAGCAAATATATCACTAAAAGGAATCAAAAATAGCTAACAAAGACCAGATTTGGCTAAGTTAGGATGAGGTAAGGTCTGAAATCACAAACACTATCTCCAGATTCTAAAACAACTTCATTTTTACTAAATAGTGACAGCATAGTACTATTTTATTGAAACAATTTTAAAATCCAAGCTTCAAGACACAGAATCTGGGAAATGATAATAATCAAACTCCAAACATGGATTATAGTCAACTAAAACTACCTAATACAACCCTCTAAACTAGCTAAACTTAAACTAAATCCTGGAATCATTATATCCCTCCCTTTAAAGCCTTTCCTTCTCATTTTCAAGCTTAATAAGTTATAGAATCTACTTAGTATAACATAAACTAGCTTTTAGCTTCATTTTTTTTGTAGCTTAAGTAATCAAAACATGAATAGAACTATCATCATAAGTAAGAACTGACAGCTTATAACATTTCACATAATAAGCAAGCTAAAAAAAAGTAAATATTCGAAACTGAAAGTAAGATAAAAGTTGACAAAGGATTTACCTCTTATGGGGGTAACCTAAAGACCAAGGAAGGATTCAAACTCCAATTTCAAGCAAACAAAACCCCTTTTTATCTTCAAAAATCCCCTTTCTAATACTTTCCTCCTTATATATATATATCTATGTATATTGATTGAATATTTCTATTTTTTATAGCATTTTTCTGGACTCTTTTATGTATATATAGTGTAAACATATATAATTTGGTATAGCTCTTACGTTGTTAGGCTTATGCTCTTGAATTTCAAAAAAAAAAAAAGTATCCTCTCTTCATATTTTCTCTTTCTATTTATAGACCTCACATTTAGGGAATCCTAGGAATGGAAAATGGTCACCTAGCCCTAGATTTTCCCCTCAAAACCCCCAGATTTTTTGTATCTCTCCTAAAATTCGAATTTCCAATAGATAAGACAACAAAAATGACAACTAATTGTACCCTAAAATCCACAAAAAATCCAATAAAAATCAGAAATACTAGGATAGTACGAATACAACAAATTTTGTACCACTCCAACAGTACAATGAAGATAAAATCCCCAAATTTTCACCTTAACCATGAAGCATCTAGGAAGTTTCCCCTAGATTCTTTATTTTAATGCATGTGGTGCACAAGATGGCTAAGGGCTCAAGGCCCTGCCCATGGCAACCATAAACACATAAAGAATCCAAGTAACAAGCCTAGTAATTCAATTTAGGCATGAAAAAATGAAATTCGAATGAAAATAAACCTGAAAATCATGAGTATTCATGATTGGGCATAAAAGCCCTCAAGAATTTGGCAAAAAATGGCCACAAATCAAAATGAATTAGCCGTGGTTAAGGAAACTCTAAAAATCGCAAATCGCCCGATGAAGGAGATGAGGGAGTCGGGTGGAATGAAATGATAATATGGGGTGTGAAGTTTGTTTTAACTTCACACCACTTTTTTTAAAACATTAAACCCCCTTAATTTTAAAATAAATAACCCCCACCCCCACCCCCCACCCCCAAATTAAATCATATTAAACCATATATTTAAAATACTCATTTTGCTAAGTAAAATAATTATTGAGGCAAATTAAAATTCAAAACTCACAAATTTAAAATATTAGCTTTAAAACAAGCCCAATATTGACATAGTTTCGGGGGATGTTTAAAATGTGAAAAAATGAGGTCAAAATGAGCCGTAATTAATATGTTGTTTAAATTAAACAATTTTCCCGGACTAGACGGAGTGGGATGGGAGTAAATAACTCGTATTTCTTAAATTTGTCAGTTTTTTTTTTCAGGAAATAATAATTAAACATCATTTTTGCAATTTTCTCGTGATTTTAAAAGTTTTAAAACTGAAAGGAAGTATCCTTACTCCGTCTTTGACTCGGGAAATTTGAAAATTAAAATATGCATCTTATGAGGTGAAAATTAGGTGTCAACAATGAATACGTTGAATCTGCATAAAATACCTTTGAGATGAGTACCATAGAGTACTTGAAAGGATCTCACTTTTAAATTGGAGCGTACCTTACATCAAACCTTACCTTGTTCTCTCTGAAACATAGATATTAATACCTTGGATCATCTTGATTATTATCATGGGAGGATCATGAATGACTGAGGGAAAATGAATTATATGTACGAATCATATGGGACACTTCGTTTTAAAACCATAGACATGACATGGGTACATCGAACAAGAATGACGTAACATGGAACATGCATACATAGAAACATGACTAATATGGTATAAAGCGTGAATACGTGGATAGAATGACTCGAGGCATAGGAGCATGAGCAACATGAGATTTACATAAGTACATCGAAGACGCATACCAGGGTAGTTGGACATGACTTCATGATTTCATGAGAATTAAAGTAAGAATAAGGCATAAGTGTGACTTGCATGGAGTACAATTATAGGCTCCACTCTTGGGTACTTTGATACATAGGGCCCGGATAAGGTATCACCTTTGAAACTTAGACGTACTTACGAAATGAGACATGGTTTAACATAGCTTACTCTTATCACTGTGAGTAGGCGCCCTCGACGGGAGGGATTATACGCATTAATAATTCATTCCTTAAGCATCTAAGGCATGAATAGAAAGTCACTATGAACATAAACGAGGCACAGGTACTTAGTGAAAGAAAAGAGAATCCTTTTATCATGATGGTAAAACATTAGCCAGAGGAACATAAGCACGAGTTACTTGGAATCGTAGGTAGGGCATCAATTTTGATTTACTTTCATCACTACCTTTGACATTTTTCTCTTCTTCAAGATATAGGTGCAGATTGCATCGGACATTTTGTAACGTTCATATTACCCTCTCTCTGATCCTTACAAAATCATCATCATAATCAAAAAGCACTTACAAGCTAGAACATGGACATAGGTATAAAAACACGATGAATACGTGAGACATGGATAAACTTTTTTTTTTTTTTTTTTTTTTTTTTAGGACATGAGCACAACCTGATATGTAAAACATGAAAGAATACTTCTTTTGCATAAACCAGTATCATGATGGAGTATTCATTCTTAAAGCATATTCATGGAGTGTAAAATACTAACATGGGCACGATATAGTACGTAAGGTATGATTAGAGTATTTCTTGGCATAAGTATCACCTAGTACATGAATTACTACAGGATTGGGAACATAATATTACCTTGAACTTTTCTTTCTTGACACTTATTAATATAAGGAACACATGATATAACTTGGTACCTTGTTGTACCATCTTCCCCTTAGTTCAAAAGCTGACATTTTAAGCCTGAGGATTCCTGAAGTTTAGCAATAAGTCGCTATTTGATCATCATGCTGGTTCTACCTAACTAGTTTTCTTATACCACTGGCACTGTACTCATTGGGCTTTAACATGTACTTGGTGCACTCCAACTGTTACCCACTTATTAGCGTTAACCTGACCAAGGATACCAAATCGTACTTCTATTAGCCCTAATGGAATTGGTAATTCACTAAATCTACTCACGACTTATTATTTTTTTCTACTAGCCACCTGCTAATCATCATGTTCTATTGTTCTGTTTTGAATAACTAGCGTGAAGCATAAGGTTATTTCTAACTTCCCTCATTCTCTGACCTATTCTGTGATCGCATGCTATCTTTTCTTTCTATCGCCATGGATCAATCTTAGGGCAATCACATCTCTCTTAAATAAAAGATTGAAATACCTAACCCCAAACTTTATATACACTTTAAAATCATGCCAAGCTATACACATCCGGGGGTAAACACTATCACATGACCTGAGAGGGAACTGTTAACTCTTCTTATCTCATAGTAATACTGACTTATTGTAGTAACTCACTAACGTAGTACTTTCTAGTTCTAACCTGATTAAACTTGAACCAGCTGAAATCACTTCCTCCGCAACATCAAACTTGTCTGACTCCTATGAATTTTTGCCATTGGGCCCTTTTCTGTCCAAACTATCGCGAGCAGTTTATGCCTGTTGCGGCCAACTTCATAGCCTATTATTCCTTAGGGTCTTAAACCTGATCTATCATCCTCATACTTGTGGCTCCATGGCCAAAAAAATCAAAATAAACTTATTCCCTAAGGTATAGAACATACTTATATACTACCATGCCGAAACCTGTCCTTCAAAGGATACTAACACTAGGTAAATTACTTCATGCATTATTTGGAGAGTCTTGGGTCTTAACCCGGACTTAAAACATGGGGAAATTTTGCTGTAGTAGTCGTTACCCACAATTTCTCTTAGCACCCATAGGCATCACTGTATACTCACATGCCACAAAAAAAAATCTAGATACATTGAAAATTGAAGATCTAATAGCCAGATAACTGAATACTGGCGTACTGAATAACCATAACCTTGCTAAATGAAAGAATGTATAACTCATAACTGAGGTGAACTGATAACTATAAAACATGATACTGCCTTGGTCCTTTCTGATAAGGGTTATGTTTTGGTCTATAATGACTATGAAATTTTATCCCACTCTCAATATCCTCTCAACTCTTATCAGTCACCAATATGCACCACCCGATGGGTAATCATCCTCACTTGGACCTTTGATTTCCTGCTCGTCGCTTGCGCATTCAATACGTTATGAATTCGATAGGAAGAGAATGTTACTGTTCTATGCTTCGTGGCATGAGTTAGGAAAGTTCCTGAACAAATGTCTCTAATTGACGATCTAGAGTATGAAAGAAGTGAGACAATCCTAAATGTCTTAGTAGTTAATCATTTATATGCGAGGCCCGTATACACGTATAAAGCAAACTCCACTGAAAATGGTTTCATAGACTCCCTAAGACACTTGAACCTAGGCTCTGATACCAAGTTTTGTCACGCCTCGGACCATGGCATGGATGTAACACGGCACTCGGTGCCTTACTGCATGTGACCGAGCGAACCACATGGCTTGTTGAATCATTATAAGGCATAACATGAGCGGGATATAACATGAAAGATAATGAGCCTTAATAGAACATAAGACGTCATAATATTTAATAAAGTACTTGTATAGAACGTGAATGCGAAAATATCATAAACAGAGCCAAAGATGGCTACACAAACTTGAGTATTGACATAACTGACTGACTAGTCTATGAAACCTCTAACATGAACGTGAGTCTGCTAAGCATAACTTCTGGGAAAAGGTCCCCAGCATACCTTTAATGCATAACTAACATAAAATAAATAAATGACTAAACCGCAAAGAAGATGGGGCTCACCAAAAGCTGATACATGACTGAGTGTCATCTTGTAAGTCCGTACAAGCATCGTGAAATGCACTCCTCCGAGCAATAGAAAGGGGTCATCAACACATTGAATGTACTGGTATGTAAAGCAACTGAATGAAATAAGCATGGCACATGAAATGACATGATAAGAGCTAAATCTGAAACTGAAATTGAAATCTGGTCATGAACATGGACATGAATACATACATATATATAACATGATTAAAAATATTTGAGGGAAAGCATTAGTATAACCGATATGTAACCACCAGCATTAGTATAACCGATATGTAACCACCACGTTAACATGTGGCGTCTGATCTCTGCCCGATCAGCTAAGCCATCCTGTACCTTGTCGGGGTACAAGACGTGAACATGGCATCAATGGATCCAAATCCCTCAATGGGGAAAAATAGGAAGGTATCATCCTAAACATGGGCGAAGCGATCCTTATCCTACGCTGGCAAACGTAATTTCAGGTATAAAACATTCTCGGTAATCTGTGCAACTCCCATAAAATGTACATGAATATAGTTGGCTTAATAGCCCATGAATTATCTAACTTGCTTGTAAACATGATTCTTGCTTGTATTGTAACTTGAAGATAATATATAATATAACTTGTATAGAAATATGGAAAGCATGTAGAAGTTCATGAAAATAAACGTAAAAGTTGATATCTTGCATATAAGAACCCGTGGAATGCAAAGTATGGATTTTCATGGATTATGGACAGATTCTCAATAACCAAAATGGAATAATAAGAACACAATAATGAACTATTAATGCAAACATGGTATATCATGGTACATGAACTTATGGTTATCATAAACATGGCTAAAACCCTAGTTTTGGTAAACATCCGCATAATCATGGAGGAACGTGGCGTGGGAAAGAACAATGATTGTTCCCACATGTAGCTAGAAACTATACATACCCGGTAATGCTCCAATCTTGTAGTGAAGGTCTGGACTTGAAGAGGAACTCCTAATGCCTTAGTCTTGAATCCTTTTAATTAGGTTTTCTTGAAAACCCTAGGTTAAGAACGTTGAATTTCTACTTAATAATCATGAACGTATGTTGGAATTTACTTGGAATGCATAGAATAGGCTTACATTAAAGTATCTTGAAGGTTAGGAGAGAATAGCTGCGTCCTTAGGGCTTCAGAGACTTCTTTAGGGTTGTTTTTCTCAGAAAAATTGGTTTAAAACGATGTGGGAATGAATATAATAATGTTAGGCTTTTAAAACGTCGTGTTTGGTGCATGGCCGCGTAGCTGGAGGCAGTAACATTGCCTCAGGTGCGCGATTGCGCACTTGAAGGGCACTTTGCGTAGCACTTCGCGCGACCAGTAAAATGGCCATAACTTCTAGCACAAATCCGTTTGAGCTCCATAATATATGGTTGGAAAGGTATTTCAAAGGTCTACAACTTTTATGTTTTGAGTTTTCTTAAATTCCTAATGCAAATACCTGAAAACTGGCCATAGATACAGATTGTCTCAGACTTAGACCAATTTAGAAGGCCTTAAGAACTCCACTTTTTGGTTTGACTTCAAAACAACTGTTTGTCACCCTAGCGGCAAGGCCAACTCATAAGCAACATCGCCCACACGGTCAAGAATCTCAAATGGCCCAATATACCTCGGACTTAACTTACTTCTCTTCTTAAACCTCATAGCATCCTCCATAGGTAAGATATTCAATAGAACCTGGTCACCAACGGTAAACGCTAAATCTCTGACTTTTGGTCCGCATACATCTTCTGTCGATTCTAAGCTACCAAAAGCTTGGCCTGAATAACCCTCACTCTCTCAAGAGACTCTCTCAACAGATCCGTACCCCAAGGTTAAACCTCAAATACATCAAACCAACTAACAGGAGATCTACATCTCCTACCATACAAAGACTCAAAAGGTGCCACGTCGATACTCGAGTGATTGATAACAGTCGCTGTATGCAAACTCTGCCAACGGCAAGTGCTGATCCCAATGACCACCAAAATCAATAAGGAAAACTCTCAACATAGCCTCGAGCACTTGAATGGTCCGCTAAGATTGCCTATCAGTCTGGGGGTGGTTATATTAAGATCCAATCGGGTACCCAATTCCTCATGAAAAGCCCTCCAGAAAAATGAAGATAGTACCCCAATCAGATATGATAGAAATAGGAACCCCATGCAATCTCGTAATATCACGAATGTACAACTTGGCTAACTTCTTCGCGGTATAGAAAATCTGAACTGGAATGAAATGAGCAGACTTAGTCAATCGATCAACTATCACCCAAATCGAGTCAAACTTACCCAGTGTGTTTGGAAGACCCATAATGAAATCCATGGCAATTCTCTCTCACTTCCACTCGGGAATGGGCATCCTCTAAAGTACCCTACCGGGTCGCTGGTGCTCATATTTAACTTGCTGACAATTACCACACTTAGCCACGAAATCAGCTATATCCCTCTTTATCCGATGCCACCAATAGTGCTGCCTCAAATTACAATACATATCAGTCGCTCCTGGATGAATGGAATATCGAGAGGTATGGGCCTCAGTCAAAATCAAATGAATCAAGTCAATCATGGCCTCCTTGGCCTCACCCCTCAGGACCCTATCTCGAATCCTGCTCAACTGGTCAAATAAATCATCAATATGAGGTATGGGACACTTATTCCGAATGGTAACCTTATTTAGCTGGCAATAATCATTCACATCCTCATAGATCCATCCTTCTTCTTCACAAAAAACACAGGAGCACCTAAGGGGAGACCCTCAGTCTAATGAACCCCTTACTCAATAAATTTTGTAATTGCTCCTTAAGCTCTCTCAACTCGACATTACTGCCACCGATATGGCGGAATGAAATAAAGTAGTGCTCGGGATCCAAGTCAATACTGTCAATATCGCGATCGGGTGGCATACCCGGCGAATCAGGACGAATGCCTCTATGAACTCGCTCACAATAGGAATGGACTAAAGGGGTGGAGATGTAACAGTCGTGTCACGCACACGAGCCAGATAAGTTAAACACCCCTTTGTTGACTAGTTTCTTCGCCTGAAGAAAGAAAATAATCTTCTTCGGAGCGAGGCTAGGAGTACCCCTCCACTCAAGTCTAGGAATGCCCGGTATGGCTAAAGCGATTGTCTTGGCATGATCCAAGATCGCATGATAAGAAGAAAGCCAGGTTATACCTAAGATAATATCAAAGTCCCCCATATCAAGAATCATTAAATCTACCTAAGTGTCATAACCCATAAAAGTAACCAAACACGACCGATAAACTCAATCAACCATAACAGAATCTCCGATCGGAGTAGACACATAAACAGGTATAGCTATGCTATCACAAGACAAATCTCAATCAACAGCACTATATGCAGACACACACGAATAAGTAGATCTAGGATCAAATAACACAGATGCGGCTCTATGTTAGACAGAAACTGTACCTGAAATAACAGCATCTGAGGTCTCTATCTCAAGCCTACCTTGGAACGAGTAACACTGGGCCCCACCACATTCATACTGAGATCCACCTCTCAAAATCTGGGACCCACCTCTACCAGCCTGGGATCCACCCCTAGAAACCTGAGAACCGCCATGGCCTGACTGAGCACCGCCCCTCTGAAAAGTACCTCCTCGACTATCTAACGATGCCGGAGTCCTCTCGGACTGATGACCCTGCCAGGATCGGGGACAGCCCTTAGCATAATGACCGAACTCTCCACACATAAACAATACCTTAGAGGGCGAAGACTGATAGACTAAAAATGAGGACCTGGCTGGAACAACCCTATCCATTGGTCGTGAAAACGAGCACTCGGAGTTTTCCTCTCCGGTGGCTTGCGGAGCAAGCCCGCAAAGCCGAATGTCCGCGGCGGGGGCCGAATATGGCTGATACGGCCTGGAAGACTAACCGGCGCCCCTCGAGCTAGAACCACTATAACTCTCAAACTGTGGCTGCCTCTTCTGACTACCCCCTTCAAATGAGAGGGCCTTAAAGGCCTCTACTAAAGAAGCATGCTCAATGATGAACTAGAAGAACGCCCCCATAGCCTCAAGCTAAAGGCAAGGAATCTGAAGAGAACCAATGAGCCCACCAATAACGCGCCTAATCCTATCAGGCTCTCTCAAATCCCGGGGCACATACTTCTCAAGGAAACTCATCCCTACGCACCTCTCTCGAAGCCCAGGGCACATACTCTTTTAGGAAGGCCCGATGAAATTGTGTCCAAGTTAGTGGAGGAGAATCCTCAGCTTTGCAAGCAATTAAATACCTCCACCAAGTCTTCGCGTCTTCGCGTCTTCGTGAAACTGATAGGATACATAGTCAACTCCATGGCACTCAACAATCCCCATCCTATGTAACAACTTAGAGATGTCCTAGATGAACTCATATGCCACCTCTCCATAAGTACTGAGAATCTCGGCAGCTCCAACTTCTTAAACCTCCTAACTAACTCCTGATCAGTCAAGGTCATAACAGGACTCACCACGGGTCTAAGATCATCTCTCGAGGCTGCCATGGCATCCATCCGTGCAGTCATAGCCAAAGCAGGGTGCGCTACCCGAGTCGGTCTCTGCTTAGGGGTCTGCGCCTTAACCTTAGTCTGCGATATTTCGCCCATAAAAGCAACATCAACTGCAGCCTGCTAGGCATCTAAGTGGAGTAGTACATTAGCCATGGTATCCTATATCATTTGCTCTGAAGTAGCCTCGAGGTGTGCCCGTGCTGAAGCCCCATCATCCTTAGCGGTCTGGCCTCGAACCTGCTAAACCTTAGGCTCTAGAGACTGAGATCTCTCACACCGCTACCCTACCGCAGGAGCCCTGTCCCTGGCTGGGGCAACCCCGCGGCCTCTAGCTATTGCTCACCCTCTGGTATTAGCCGTAGCTCCAGGCTCTAGCACCTAGTCTCGGGCTATCGTAGCTCGAGTCCTCACAATCTGAGAGAAAAGAGATAAGAGTCGGATACCAATTCATCTATTCCAGATACCAATTAGATTAAAGTAGCACAAAAGAAGGAAACAAAGTGAAGTTTTCTAAATGTCCTATAGCCTCTCGTAGATAAGTATGGAGCTCATCATACCGATCCACGAGACTATACTAGACACACTATTGTATTATAGACCGTTTAACCTAGGGCTCTGATACCAACTTGTCACAACACTATTTAGTTAAGTCGTGCGGGCACCTACCTTTCTCACCTAGGTAGGCGAACCCTTATCCCAACAATATTAAAGACATAAAATAATAAATAAATAAATAAATAAATAAGCGGAAGAGATAGAAATACGTAAGTCTGAGATAATGATATAAAAACATACGGAAGTAAGGAAATACATCAAATCCACCCAGAGTGTGGTCTAACCATACAAGAGCATTTAACTAGAATCTAGAAGTCCAGAAATAACAATAATACTTCAATAGTCTAAATATGTCTCGGAATATCAAGTAATACATAAAATAAAAGAAGAATCTTCAAGGCGGCGAACATACCCATGCTCACCCTGTAAGACTCTAACAAAGAAGTCTCATATTGCTATCAGCCACAAGAAGCAGAGGTCGATCCCACCTAGAACTCTATATTCATGTTAACGCAAAGAATAGGTCAAAGACAAAAAAAGTAATCGGTAGGTATCATAATGTCGACTAGTTTTAGCTAACACATATCAAGGCAATAAAGTAAGATAAACATATAAGTCAACAAGGTATAAGTCAAGCACGAGCCAGGATCCAAGTACACATCATCACATATGTCTAGCATCTAAACCCAAATGTGCCAAGTCTCAATATACTCAATCTGAATTCGTATATCACAAGTACATCAATAGAACATCACAATAGATGCCATAGTACAATGCAATACAATAATGTATGAAATTTGAATGCAATGCATATGCATCGTACGCATGTACTCCGATGATGGAACATCACATCTCAGAAGCATAACTCATAAGGGACCCGCGAAGTCCATCTACCTCACGATTTCGAAAACAACCTCAGCAATCGCTACACTTATCCTCGATTCCGGGATAAACATCGGACATCGATCCTCACGTCACTCTCATCCAACTGAGCCCAATATTTCCTCAAGTACCATCAATGTATCATCAGTATATCATGAAGGATGAGACTGCGAAGGATGATAATGCATGAAATGTACGAGTTCAAGGTCAATAATCAAATCAATATCACAAGTACAACGCATGGACACACCAATAATATCATGAAAAGGCTACACAATAAGCCATAATAGAACACAATCCTCGTATCAAACGTCAACAAGTAAGATACTACAATATAATGATCAAGACATATCAATAGTCTCCAATAACTACTATCTCCACCTGGCATCAAGCCAACAATAATAGAACAAGATAAGTCACAACACAACACGCCGGATAACCCCAATCACACAATATGGCCCAACCTAAGACAATATCCAACCCAACTTCATACCTGAAGGTTTACATGTTTTCTCCGACAATATCGTCTAAATATATACTTTGCTAAATGAAGTCTCACCATAGGATAAACCGCAACATACTCGGAAGGCCGAACAATAATATCACCAACAATCACTCCTTAGACTTCCCTTTCATTTGAGCCTCGAGATAAAAAAAAGTATAGGCACATTCGAATCAAGAAATTAGAATTAAGAAGAACGTCAAACATACCCTACTTCTATTCAACACTCAAAACCCCAACCTATGGAATGGGTTTTATGAACTAGAAGGGTGAATTCCTAATCTAAAGGTTCCAACATGAAATTAAAGCTCTAGGTGATCAATTCCCATCAATATCAAGCTAGAAGACTCAACAATTTATCAAATTCGAATTCTAGGCAAAACTCCCAAATTTAGGTATAAACCCTAACTTTTAATCCCTTAATTTAGCCACTAATTAGGAAGAAATCAAGTAATTATAGGTTCTAGTCATCAATTCCATGCTCAATAGAGCTAACCCAACCAACAATTAATGATTTAGAAGTCTAGAAAGAAGAACTCATTGAACCCACTTTTAATCATCAAACACTTAATGAACTATCAAGGTAAGAAATTCTAAGGTGATTAAGGACAATGGAATAGTAAAGGAATTAAAAGGACTTACCACCAAGAATTTCCTTCAAGAATATCCTAGAATTGCTCCCAATAGCTCAGATTTAGGAATAGTAATAAATGAGGGACTTAGGGCATTTAACACTTCATTTAACGAATTAACTACCCGACACCCGCTTTTAGCGACTAGATGACGCGGCCGAACAAGACCACTTTGGCGTCCCATGACCGCTCCAAGAAGACTCATTGCCTTCATGACCGCCCGCTCATGCTTAAATGGCACCGTCGTTTTAGCGGAGGTGACCGCTATAGCGGTACTATTGTCGCGGTGCTAATGCCGCCAAATCGGGCACCAGACACCAGAGAAGTTCCAAGTTTCACACTTTCAACCCGAATTTTTGACTATCTCTCGAGGCCATATACTCACATACCAAACATGCAGACATACATAAAAATACGCTACGAATCCACGCGTGGTCTCGAAATTTCCAACGGAGGTCTCGTTGATCGAGTCAACCCCCGATACCTCAATTCCAACTTCTCAACCCAAGTCTCAAAATACACCCAAGTGTATTGGGAACTGAGCCAGATATGCACACAAGTTCTAAAAGATCATCCCGACCTCTCAGAATCGACAGATTTCTAAAAAAAGGTCTGTTTACCCAAAAGTCAACTTTGAGTCAACTCATTTTTGCTTAAAGACCAATTTTTCCAAAAAGTCACCCAAATCAACTCTGAGCACCTCGGAAAGCGTGTTAATGGTCCCCTCAGATCAAAAGTGAGCTAACAAGCTCGGGGAAAAGTCAAAAAGTGTTGAAAAAGCTATAACGACCAAGAGGGTCTTTACAAACAGGAAGTGTTTTTATTGTTACTTCTTTTGTTCACTTCAGTTATCAGTTATCAAATCAGTTTTAGTACTTACAGTTCTTTCTTTCAGTTACTTTACATATCAGTGCAATTCAAATGTACTGACGTCCGCTCGGAGCATGCATCTCGCGATGCAGATAACGATTTACAGGTTGACGATTCTAAATCTAGGGCATTCTCGTATCAGCTGCTTGGTGAGCTCCAGTTCACTCCGGACGTTATCATACTTTTAGTCTTTGTAGTAGTTTAGTCAGTGAGGTATATTGGGGGCTTTGTCCCGATAAGTAGTTACCAGTTCAATACTCTTTAGAGGCTTCATAGACTATAGTTCAGTCAGTCAGATGTTTAGCAGCTGTTGTGTTAGCCTGTCGATTACTTATTCAGACTTTCAGATTTATTCAGTATTTCGCATTTATGATATTTGAGTCAGATTTTAGTAGATCAACATGTGTTAATGTTATTTTCGTATTCAATATGTTTTTGTATCACATGTTAATTCAGCCAGCCAATTGGTTCACTCGGTCACATGCAGAAAGGCACCGAGTGTCGTGTTACACCCGGGCCATGGTTTGGGCCGTAATATATACTGAGAGAACACTAGGCTTTTGGGATAGACTATCTTCACTCCTCTTAGTTGCGCTACTTGATTCCTTACTTGATCAAGTAGATGTTGGGGACTAGTGGTTTCAATAGAAGTGTCAGTTCTGTGCAAAGGAAAAAGTCAGGAGTTCATATGGTTTGCTCATCTATGTCATCATGAATTTGATCACTTGTTGTAGATCTGGGCTAATCATTTGGTGATGATGGATGAGGTGGTGTACTCAACACTTGCCCTGAATTATTGCGCTCCTCAATTGATTTAGAATCATCCTGCAGTCTGGAGAAAAACTCAAAGAAAGTGGCAAGGTGAGTACTTTCATTACACATAAGATAGTGTATACTCATCAAATATCACATATCTGGAGATAAACACCCTTCTAGTTGAGGGTTGATAACATTTATAGCCTTTATAAAGATTGGTGTTTGAAATGAACACAAAATGATAGATCTTAAGAGAAAATTTGGTTCTGTCTTTTAGATAAGGGAAGCACTTGCACCAAACACGTTAAAATTGTTGTAATCTGGATGTTCACTATATAGTTAAAAATAGAGATTCCATCTTTAAAATTGAGGAACGCAATCTGTTGATTAGGAACATTACAGTCAAAAGGGCTTCAACCCAAAGAAATTTAGGCAACTTTGTATGAAATATAATGTTAGATCTGTTTCTATAATATGCATGTATTCCATTTTTGAGACTCCATTCTATGCAGGAGTGTTAGGACATAAAATATGACTAATAATTTTATAGTTATGTAGGTGCTTAACAAACTCACTTTAGTGACCTCCTCTATCATACTGAAAAATCTCAATTGTCTTTGTGAGTCGATTCTCAATTATCTTTTAAAACTTAAGAAAGACTTCATAGAAGATTGATTTCCTTTTTAGTGAATAAAACCAAGTGTATCTTGTACAATCATCAACAAATATAAGATAGTATCTCATGTGTTAAGATGATTCAACAGGTTCTTGTCCCCAAATATCTCAATGAATTTTAAGCAAAGACTCTTTTTAAATTTTATTTCTCAACTCAAACGAAAACTTATAGCATTTTCCTAACTGACAGCTAACACATACGGTAATAACTTTATTCCAATACTTTGCATTAAATACATTTATTATTACTAAGAGTCTTTAAAGACTTCAAACTAGGATGTCACCTAATCTAGCATGCCAAACATTGCATGTATATTTTTATTCCTTTAATGCAGATACACCATAAAAATTGTTGTCTTCTAGTGCGTACAGACCATCCTTCTTAGATCCCTTGGCCAAGAGCCTTCCTGAATTCTTGTTCTTTACAACAAAAACAGATTCATCAAATATATGTATACAAGAATTGTCCTTTGCAAGTTTACTAATTGAGAGCAAATTCTTTTTAATCTTAGGAACCACAAGAACTTCTTTTGCTTTTTGTTTAGATTTCAACATGTGTAATGTCAAGTTGTGATCCATTCTCAACAATTATTTTATCACAACCAGAATAAGTTTATTGGATAAATTACTAGCTGAATTGTTATATGATACTTACACCAGAGTCTACATATGTAGTCTTATCCTCATAAGTGTGTTCTGAAGGTTAACAACAACATAGGCTTTTGGCAAGTCTTATACAACCTGGTAGTCCACCTATAGAAGAAATTTAGAGTTGTGTGGTTATGATACGCTCAAATTACACCTAAATTATGGCGTAAGGCAGTCGGTGTCAAATATAGTAACCTAACAAGGTTGGGGTCGAATCCCACAGGGAATACAGTGTGAAATAAGTACTAATTATATATGTTACTAATCTCTAAAGTCTTTAGTTATATTCCGACTAGGGTAGAAAAGGGATTTTGGTTTGTATTCGCTATTTTGAAGTATTAGGAAATTGTTTGGATTAGAAGAACCAAAGTTGTGTTTCCGCTGTGATTAGATGTTATGCTATGGGTATCAACATGATATATTTCTAATGGGTGATGGTTATGTATGCACTTCCTAATATTTTTCAATAGTTAGAAAGTATTTCTTTTCATGATTTTCCCAAATATAGAAAAGTTACAAGTACAACCGATTAAATATGCCAAGTAGAACTCATCTTATTCCTAAGTGAGTTCATTAAACGAGGGTTAGCGCCCCGAGTCCTTGTTATATTATTTCAACTCAAACCCTAGTTCATCTTTCCAAATAAAACTAGGGTTTGTGCATAAGTAAGTGTTTGCAACCACTAACTAACAATGAATATGGGAAATAATAAAACACATCACAACTCATTATATATATATACAATGTTAGACACCCATTACATAACACCCATCAATAGGGTCCACAACTTAGATTAAAGAAACTACTCACACATGTTGGTCACAAAAGTAGTAAGCAATAACGGAGACATAAAGCTTACGAAGTGTAATAAAGATGATGGGAATAGAATCTTTTTGTCTTCACTAAGCTCCAAAAGTGGTGTATTCAATGCTCAACCACCAATGGAAAAAATGTTAAATGTTAGAGAAAAATCAGATGTGTACAAAAACCTAAAATGTTCTTTAAATAGGCTCCAAAAAACACACATCAAAGAATCGGCAAATCGCTTCACGGTGGCAGAATCGACGGACAGTCGATCAGTTCGATGGTCTGTCAATTCCTTCATCTTTTAGTACTTCAATTTGATGGACCATTCGACGGTGCCGTCGACCAGTTCGACGATCTGTCGATTCTTCCGTCTTTCTCTCTTTTAATGGGCAAGTCTGTTTGACGAGACTAACGACGAAACGTCGATCCATTCGACGCTTCGTCGATGGCTCCGTCCTTTATCCTCTTCAACTTAGGCCATCACTGGAAAATTCAACTTATCGACGCTCCAAAGGACGGTTCGTCGATCAATCGACGGACCGTTCATTCCAGGGCAATTTTTTCCTTTTTTCTTTGCTTTTGCTTTTGGGCCATCGCCTTCCTAAAACACAACAAAAACACATTAAAATGAACCATACTTACTTGAGAACACCCAAAATCCATAGTAAAAAAGCGTCGAATGTGCCACAAATCCACGACACATCAACACCCCCAACTTAGGATCTTTGCTTGTCCTCAAGCAAGTCAGAAAAAATAACTACAAAATAAAAACTACAACTAAACTAAAAATAGAGTAAAAGTAACTACAATGGTGTTTGTTCATCACTACCTGCATACGCATTTTTACATTAACTCCCTCTCTCCTTATTTCAAAAAAAAGTTCTTTCATCATAACTTATTAGAATTGACTATGACGCTTCAATCAATGACATCACATTATCAGAAGCATTTATGCATGCGAGTATTCACCATTATGCCCTCACTTAGCTCAGAGAATGTCCCACACACAATTTTAAGATAAGAACTGAGACAAAGATAAATGAGAATAGAAAGCACTCACGCTCACAAAGAAGTTCATGATATACACGTGCAGATACCATATGCTTGCCTTTAATTTCAATGCTTTACACTTTCGGATGGTTCAGTTGTGATCACTATAGGACTTGTTCTTGGGTTGTAATGTAGGCTCGAGGACGGGTAGGATACTTATTTAGGAATCAGTAACTCATCCTCCTCGACACTACACATTTTCACTTTTTACACACCCATTCTATTCATGATTAATTCCTCAGCTTACGAATATGATGTGATTTGATTCCTACTAGAATTTACAATCTTTCCATGAGACAATTATTAGGGTTTTTTTTTTATATCACATCTAGTTCTCGACTATGCAACTCTCACACCCCTAGCTTTAGGCTTTTAGCCTCTACTTCACACATATGTCACCCCCAACTAAGGCGATTTGCCCCTTTTCTCTCGTAGCGTCAACGAGGGAACGGGTGCAAAGATGGAATTTATTCATGAAGAGGGTAAAAGGTTTGTTACGGCTAATCAAGAAAAAAACATGGGTCAAAGGCTCAAAAGGGTGAACTAATGATATTTATATATAATGGGTTTTGGCCTTTTTCAGGCTAAAGTGACTATTTACAAGGAAATCCTATGATCACTTCACAACCAACTATCCTAAGCAATATAGCACGACTTACCAGGCAAGTTCTAGATCCACATATGCCAATGATGAACACAAGAAGTTCTCACACACACAACGGCATAAGGATTTGAACACTCAACCCATACACACTCTAATATCTATGCTGTCACAAAAAGAACCATACACTTCAATTCATTACAACTTATGATAGGCAATAAAATTCCGGAGGGGTCACTTTCAAATCAATTCATTTCCAAGTTCAAGTACAATTCCAATTTGTTCTCAAAATTCATGTCATAAGTTCAAAATGCAACAACCACTAAAGTCACAATAACTCTAAGAAAGATTTAACACATATATACACTACAAGATACATCAATTTACCCCACCCCCAGCAAAAAAAGGGATGCACTATCCCCAATGCATCAAAATCATACTATCACCCATGGTGGAGGGGCCGACTTGAGATGCTCTAATCCTGCTGCTGCTGTTGAGATGTCTCCTCCGCATCTGTGCGAATGGAAACCCTCTTTATCGCTAACTCGGGCGGGACCTGGGAGGTGTAGCCGACCGGCCCCGTGCCCACAGTCCCGAAGAGCTATCGTAATCGGCCGATCGGGTGCCGGGAATAGACCGGTGCCGGAAGATGCTTCGGGAACCTCGTGTCTCAGCGCGACCGACGAATACCCTCCCGAAGCTCGAGTCCTCATCCTCGTTATCCTCCTCATCATCATCGCCACCAATGTCTCGGGCCCTTCTTCTCTGAGACTTTCCCTAGTCTCATCCTCTCGTCACCAAGTCAACTACTTTGATCAAATTCTCGAAATGCCGGCGACCGGCACGGTGGTGTTGGGTCATCCACAATAACTCGCTCTCACGTACGAAGGGCTTTGACCTCGGCCCTCGAGTCGTGCAAGCTCAGTCTTCCCATCCCCAGAAGTACGACTCTCACTCTTCTTCTCAAAAGTGAGTATCCGCATCTCTAAACTATCAAGTCGCGCATTCACCTTAGCGTGATGCCTCTCCATATCCTCCTGAAGAGACTCCAACTCTGGTGCAATCTCTTTGGGAACAAACCTGCCCAACTGCTGTAATATCCTGGTCACCTGCTTATCAGCTCGCTCTACCTTGATGGTAAACTCTCTGAAGTTTGCCCTGTTGAGGACAAAGATATCCTCGAGGGCCGATATGTCACGTCGAAAGAGGAACGGGAGATGAAGATGTACAGAGGCCGCAGGCGGTGCCTTCGAAGTGGGGTAGCATCGCCTACCGATGGTGTGGGAAGGTTGCTATCAGAAAGGCCCTCCGTGCCCAGATCAACTGTTCCCTGTGGCACTGAATCTATAACATGTTTAGTCTGCTCATCCGGGAAATTTAGCAGTGAGGTACTGGTAGACTTGATCCATATTATCTGCCTCTTTAGACTTGCCCCTCTAGATAAGTCTCCTCCGAGACTTGATTAAAGAACTACTCACACATGTTGGTTACAAAAGTAAGAAGCAACAATGGAGACAGTAAAGCTTATAAGCAATAAAAATGGGGAGGGAATCTTTTTGTCTTCACTAAGCTCCAAAAGTGGTGTATTTAATGCTCAACCACCAATGGAAAAAATGTTAAATGTTGGAGAAAAATCATATGTGTACAAAAACCTATAATGTTCTTTAAATAGGCTCCAAAAAACGCACATCAGCAATTGGCAAAACTGCCCCTGGTGGCAGAACGATAGACCGTCGATCAGTTCAACGGGCCGTCGATTCCTTCGTCTTTTAGTTCTTTAGTTTGACGGACCATTCGACTTTGTCGTCGACTCGCCCGACGCTCCGTCGATTCTTCCATCTTTCTCTCTTCTGATGGACAAGTCTATTTGATGAGACAAATGACGAAACGTCGATCCATTCGACGCTTCGTCGATGGACTATCGAGTCTTCATCCCCGGGCAATTTTTTCCTTTTTTATTTGTTTTTGCTTTTGGGCCATTGCCTTCCTAAAACACAACAAAAACACATTAAAATGAACCGTACTTACTTGAGAATACCCAAAATCCATAGTAAAAGCGTCGAAACGTGCCACAAATCACGCGCACATCAAAGTTAATTATACCAAATGTTTGACAACTTTATTTTTACTTTGATTGACTTGCATTCTGAGTATTTTGGTTAGTTGGATTATTGTTGGATTGTTCAACAGGTCTGAAATCTCTGCTTCTTAAGGTAATGTTTGAGATTCATATTTTGCAATAAAAATTCCCACAACATTTTCTTTTCAGAATCAAAGGCCACATTGTAACCTTGTTGAACCACTACTTATTCATCCTCTCTCATGTCAAAACCTCTACGTGAGTTGACAAACTAGTTAAAGATGGCATATGGGGCCTTTCCCAATATGGTTATTCTATAGGTCCTATATTTTGGACCTCTAGTCCTCTGGCAACATATTTGTGTATAGCTTCAAGGCCATCACATATTCCCTTATTCCTAGCTTGATATTCTTCAAGTGTTTCTTAACTTGAAATTCATTTTATTTGGTTCACTACAAGTATGCTTCTTCCAAGTATTCCCGTGTTTCTTTGGTAGTCTAACATCCCACAATAAGATACATACTCTCCTTTATTATTATGGTAGAGATCCAACCCCTCGGAAGCATGTCTCTTTCCTCCCAATCACTATTTTCAACTGCTTTCTCAGTTCCATCAAAAGTGGATGAGCTACTTGTATCTGGTTTGCCTTCTTTGATCAGGTTTATCACTTTCATCACTAGATGAAGTTGTTCCAGCTCTGTTGGTTGTAGTTTATGTTGTAAGCATTATAGCTTTAGACTGGTCTGATACCATATAGAAAATTACAAGATACTGAGAACAAAATGAATGAATGAATCTATCGTGTATTTTCTCATGCGTATAACACATATTGTGGATGTATTTATACAGCAAGTTACAAGATGTTTTACTATGTTAAACTAGAGTTTACAATGATTTGGACTATTGCATAGACAAGGATACAACTCATTCTTCCTAATCGTGATAGACATAGCTTGTGTGTGGCTTAGCCGTTGTCACGCTTTGATCAAATTCTTCAACACAATCCGTGATAGAAATGGTATTGGAAAAATTAGTTTCATTTATATGCCATAACATCATCCAAGACAAGTACAGAAAGAACTATCTCATAACTAATTTGATCAAAAAGCTTCCTTCTAGCACCTTCCTTCACAAGCAAGTCTGCCACCCTATTCTATTCCCTAAGGTTGTGTCTCAAGCATGGATCCCCTAGGGTCATCAACAACAATTTGCATTTGTTTAAAATAGAAGCGTAAGTAGCATTATGATTGTTCAATAAATTTATTACCTCCTTTGAATCGACACATATTTCTACAGGTTAGAAATAATTTTCCACGACAATCTTCAAACTTTGTAAAAACGAAATGATTTATGATCTCGTTGTAGTATTTTGTAAACTCTTTCATGAGACTAAGATTCGGTCACCGTTTGAATTTTTGAATACCCTTCAATACCCCCCGTCCTAAATTGCCAAAAGATGATCCAAATTATTTTGGGTTTTTGTGCTCCCAATTTATGGGGTTCCCATTTAATGCGGATGTTGATAGATTCTTTGAATCGTTTCCTTCATTGTTAATAGAACCAATTTAGTGGCACACATGATCGTATTATTAACAAAAAAATCTCTTAGTAGTGTTAAATTGATTGTGGTTCCTAATTAACCAAATATGTCAAAAATAGTAGGGGAGAATACTGCTCCACTAGAATAAATTATTGAACGAGTGATCTTTAAAGTGAACCCAAATGGAGTCCCATGTACTTCCATGAACAAAGAAATAGTGTATCACATCGAGATTGAAACTTTTGTTGATTATGAAAATTCAAAAGGTCTTTGTATAACCACAATCCTAGAAGACATGCCTAATGTTTTCTGGAGGCTAGCCACATGAATCGTACGTGCCAAGTATATCTAGTCCTATGTTTTCACGTGGTTATTTATTGGCAATCCTTCATGGTTAAGGAGCCACATGAAATTCGTGATCTTATCTAGTGCTTTAGTTTTCCAAAAACAAGTGAAGGGTTTCTAGACTAGAAGCAAGAGTGTACTAGGGCGACCTCGTGTTGGCTATCACGACATGATTTATAACTAATTTGCAAAATTGAGCATAGCGTAAGTAGATGCATTGATTTAGGAAGCATGGTATGATGCATATTGTTTACATACATGTTAAGATGCATAATGTTGTGAAAAATTAAAGTTAATTTTTTGGAAGAATAAATATCATAGATATTTAGAAGAGTTTCTAGAAAGTTATATTGTAATATCTTTGATATATATACTTAGGAAATGTCTAGAAATTCTAGACACTTGGATATTTGTAGTTGAGGGTAGAATTATCTAGATCCTTTTGTACCTAGAATAATATCATGATAGTCTAGAATAGTGGTAGGAGATAAGAGTAACTAGATTTTTCTTATGGATGTATCTAGAACCATCCCTAGACAAGTATAAATAGGGGTGACCTTGACCATTTGTAATCAAGCCAAGCCAACCCAATTGAAAGTCATTCAAGCCAATTCAAGAGTCTTCTTCCATTACAAAATTCTCCTTTCCAAAGCTTTTGTTCTTTAGTTGAATCTTCCAATCTTAGTAACGATCTTGGGCTAGCATGTTTCTCCGATTTACTTTTCTTCTCGCTATATTTCTCTACATGGTATCGAGCCATAGCCGTAGATTGGCTTCGGCTTTCATTTCAAGATCTAATTAAGGTAGATTCAATCGGTTTCTAAATGGATTTGAGCGGTCGTGTTAATGGACTCCGGGATGGAAATGTTGAACCGTCCAATTACAAGGTATGGAAGACATATACGGAGTCATACCTCGTGGTGAGGATTTGTGGGATGTTGTCAATGAAAGTTACACAAATCCTCCTTTCCGAAGGACCGAAAAATAGCAACAATACAAGAAGTGGAAGCAGACAATGCAAAAGCGGAGTTCATCCTAAAGAGGTCCATTTCTCACAACTTGTTTGATCATATTATTAGGTGCAAATCAGCTCATGAGATACGGAGGACCCTCGATCGTCGTTCAACAAGAAGGATGAAGCCGTACTACGTATATCGGAGAATGAATTGGCGAACACCACTCAAGGTAATCTATCTATTGCCGAGTACTTTTTGAAGATTAAGAATTTATGTTCGTAGATCTCTTTATTAAACCCCGACGAGGCTATTCTCCGAAGCACGAAACGAGAAGAACTATCATTCGTGGTTCAAGTCGAATATATTCCTTTTGTTACATCAATTCAAGGATGGGCTCAACAACCATCCTTGGAGGAGTTTGAGAATTTGTTGTCATCACAGGAGCTACTAGCCAAACAGATGGCTAGTGCATGTTTTAAAGAAGGGGAAGGAAATGCTCTTGTAGCCGACAAGAGGAACTTCGAAGGAAAAACATTCAGAGATATGCCACACTCTCGATCTCAAAGTGTTTCCAGCTCGCTAGAAAAGGAGAGAGAGTTTACTAATAACTATAGGAAGACTCGCAAATGTTACAGGTGTGATAAAATAGGACACATAAAAAGATATTGCCGAACAAAAGAGAGCAACATGGCTCAAGTTGAGAGAGCTGCTGAAGAAGAAGAGGACTGGGGAAGGTGTTTCATAGGGCGAGGCTCGAGTAGTAGATGTCCTGGCTTCCTTCAATTTCGAAAGAGACTGGATCATGGATTCAAGAGATAATACGGTTCATCACGTGGAGAAGGAAGACATTGGTGTCATCAACAAAAACAAGAAGATTCCAAAGACGTTCAGACTAGTGACGTGGTAGCTGCTACCGAGGAAATCAACGATGCAGATCTTGAAACTGGTAATAAAAGTCTGGACGTGGAGGATGTTGAAGTAGATCCTAAGCATGAAGTTTCTGAAACTATATATGACAATGGTGACCATTCTGAGAAAGTACGTGAGGAGTTGTAGTGGAAGTCGAAGTCTCTGGTCAATCATCCGCCATATCGAATCAATCACTAGCTCGTATCAAATACCGGAAGCATATGGAGAAGTTCGACGGTCAAATAAATGAAGAGGTTGACCTGAAAGCTCAATTTCATATGGAGAGACAGATAATATGGTTTTCGGATGCTCTGAAGTTGCCAAACAATTTATTGAGGAGCTAGAAAGGGAATGTATTGGTGGATCCTATGTTGGTGTTGAGTCTTCGAAGGGTATCCATGGTCAGATCGTCATCGACTCAGATGGTTCTCTAGATAACACAATTGTTAAGGAGCTAAGAGAAAGGGGGAGTCTGGAAACTCAAGAATGTGAAGTTCGACACGATTAAGATGAGTCACGTGGTTCGTAAAGGCCAAAAAGAAATAGTGGCAAGTCTGCCTGCTACCGAGGTGAAAATTTTATCAAGAGACATTCATGTTTCTTTGGAGGCCCAATTATTAGCGGAAAACCATCATCATTTGAAGAAGGAAGAAGTGTTGAGAAAATATTGCTGAGATCTTCACCATGGCACGCTCAAAAGCTTCGTCCGAGTTCTTCCACGACAAGTTCTAGATAGCTTCCAAAAAATTACTTTAAGGGAGTGTGAAAAATTAAAGTTAATTTTTTTGGAAGAATAAATATCATAGATATTTAGAAGAGTTTCTAGAAAGTTATATTGTAATATCTTTGATATATATACTTAGAAATGTCTAGAAATTCTAGACACTTGGATATTTGTAGTCGAGGGCGGAATTATCTAGATCCTTTTGTATCTAGAATAATATCATGATAGTCTAGAATAGTGGTAGGAGATAAGAGTAACTAGATTTTTCTTATGGATGTATCTAGAATAATATCCAGAACCATCCCTAGACAAGTGTAAATAGGGGTGACCTTGAACATTTGTAATCAAGCCAAGCCAACCCAATTGAAAGTCATTCAAGCCAATTCAAGAGTCTTCTTCCATTACAAAATTCTCCTTTCCAAAGCTTCCTCTTCTTTAGTTGAATCTTCCAATCTTAGTAACGATCTTGGGCTAGCAGAAGGTTTCTCCGATTTACTTTTCTTCTGCTATATTTCTCTACATGGTATCAGAGCCATAGCCGTAGATTGGCTTCTGGCTTTCATTTCAAGATCGGGTTAGTGGTAGATTCAACTGGTTTCTAAATGGATTTGAGCGGTCGTGTTAATGGACTGGGGATGGAAATGTTGAACCAGTCCAATTACAAGGTATGGAAGACATATATGGAGTCATACCTTGTGGGTGAGGATTTGTGGGTTGTTGTCAATGGAGGTTACACAAATCCTCCTTCTGAAGGACCGAAAAATAGCAGCGCATACAAGAAGTGGAAGCAGATTAATGCAAAAGCGGAGTTCATCCTAAAGAGGTCCATTTCTCACAACTTGTTTGATCATATTATTAGGTGCAAATCAGCTCATGAGAGAGATATGGAGGACCCTCGATCGTCGTCAAATGCTAAAGGACGGCTTCTACTCACGTATATCGGAGAATGAATTGGCGAACACCACTCAAGGTAATCTATCTATCACGAGTACTTTTTGAAGATTAAGAATTTATGTTCGTAGATCTCTTTATTAAACCCCGACGAGGCTATCTTCAAGCACGAACGAGAAGAACTATCATTCGTGGCTCGAAGTCGAATATATTCCTTTGTTACATCAATTCTGCCGACGGGCTCAACAACCATCCTCGGGAGGAGTTTGAGAATTTGTTGTCATCACAGGAGCTACTAGCCAAACAGATTGCTAGTGTATGTTTTAAAGAAGGGGAAGGAAATGCTGTTGTAGCCGACAAGAGGAACTTGAAAGGAAAAACATTCAGAGATATGCCATACTCTCGATCTCAAAGTTTCGGTACTCGCTAGAAAAGAGAGAGTTTACTAATAACTATAGGAAGACTCGCAAATGTTACATATGTGATAAAATAGGACACATAAAAAGATATTGCCGAACAAAAGAGAGCAACATGGCTCAAGTCGAGAGAGCCGAAGCGAAGTTAAGAGGACCGGGGGAAGCGGTGTTTTATACCGAGGCTCGAGTAGTAGATGTCCTGGCTTCCTTCAATTTCGAAAGAGACTGGATCATGGATTCAAGAGATAATACGGTCCATCACGTGGAGAAGGAAGACATTGGTGTCATCAACAAAAACAAGAAGATTCCAAAGACGTTCAGACTTGTGACGTGGTAGCTGCTACCGAGGAAATCAATGACGCATCTTCGAAACCGGGTAATAAAAGTCTGGACGTGGAGGATGTTGAAGTAGATCCTAAGCATGAAGTTTCTGAAACTATATATGACAATGGTGACTATTCTGGAGAAAGCATTGAGGGAGTTGTAGTGGAAGTTGAAGTCTCTGGTCAATCATCTGTTATATCAGAATCAATCACTAGCTCAGATCAAATACTGGAAGCATATGGAGAAGCTGACGGTCAAATAAATGAAGAGGTTGACCTTGAAAGCTCAATTTCATATGGAGAGACAGATAATATGGTTTTCGGATGCTCAAGCTACCAAACAATTTATCGAGGAGCTAGAAAGGGAATGTATCGGTGGATCCTATGTTGGTGTCGAGTCTCTCGAAAGCGTATCCATGGTCGATCGTCATCGACGTCGTACGGTTCTCTAGATAACACAATTGTTAAGGAGCTAAGAGAAAGGGGGAGTCTGGAAACTCAAGAATGTGAAGTTCAGCATGAAGATGAGTCACGTGGTTCGTAAAAGCCAAAAAGAAATAGTGGCAAGTCTGCCTGCTACCGAGGTGAAAATTTTATCAAGAGATATTCATGTTTCTTTGGAGGCCCAATTATTAGCGGAAAACCATCATCATTTGAAGCATAGGAAGAAGTGTTGAGAAAATATTGCCGAGATCTTCACCATGGCACGCTCAAAAGCTTCGTCTCGAGTTCTTCCACGACAAGTTCGTGATAGCTTCCAAAAAATTACTTTAAGGGAGTGTGAAAAATTAAAGTTAATTTTTTGGAAGAATAAATATCATAGATATTTAGAAGAGTTTCTAGAAAGTTATATTGTTATATCTTTGATATATATACTTAGAAATGTCTAGAAATTCTAGACACTTGGATATTTGTAGTCGAGGGTGGAATTATCTGATCCTTTTGTATCTAGAATAATATCACGATAGTCTAGAATAGTGGCAGAGAGATAAGAGTAACTAGATTTTTCTTATGGATGTATCTAGAATAATATCCGAACCATCCCTAGACAAGTGTAAACGGGGTGACCTTGAACATTTGTAATCAAGCCAAGCCAACCCAATCGAAAGTCATTCAAGCCAATTCAAGAGTCTTCTTCCATTACAAAATTCTCCTTTCCAAAGCTTCCTTCTTCTTTAGTTGAATCTTCCAATCTTAGTAACCATCTTGGGCTAGGCATGTTTCTCCGATTTACTTTTCTTCTCGCTTATATTTCTCACATGGGTATCGCAGCCATAGCCGTAGATTGGCTTCTCGGCTTTCATTTCAAGACGGTTAGCCGGAGATTCAATCGGTTTCTAAATGGATTTGAGCGGTCGTGTTAACGGACTCGGGGATGGAAATGTTGAACTGGGCCCAATTACAAGGTATGGAAGACATATATGGAGTCATACCTTGTGGGTGAGGATTTGTGGGTTGTCAAGCAACGGAGGTTACACAAATCCTCCTTCGAAGACCGAAAATAGCAAATAGCCGCATACAAGAAGTGGAAGCGCATTAATGCAAAAGCGGAGTTCATCCTAAAGAGGTCCATTTCTCACAACTTGTTTGATCATATTATTAGGTGCAAATCAGCTCATGAGATATGGAGTGACCCTCGATCGGTCGTTCAACAAGAAGGACGAAGCGACTACGTATATCGAGAATGAATCGGGCGAACACCACTCAAGGTAATCTATCTATCGTCGAGTACTTTTGAAGATTAAGAATTTATGTTCGCAGATCTCTTTATTAAACCCCGACGAGGCTATTCTCCGAAGCACGAACGAGAAGAACTATCATTCGTGGTTTGAAGTCGAATATATTCCTTTTTGTTACATCAATTCAAGGACGGGCTCAACAACCATCCTCGGAGGAGTTTGAGAATTTGTTGTCATCACAGTGAGCTACTAGCCAAACAGATGGCTAGTGCATGTTTTAAGAAGGGGAAGGAAATGCTCTTGTAGCCGACAAGAGAACTTCGAAGGAAAAACATTCAGAGATATGCCACACTCGATCTCAAAGTTAAATTTCTCGCTAGAAAAGAGAGAGAGTAGTTTACTAATAACCATGTGAAGACTCGCAAATGTTACATGTGTGATAAAATAGACACATAAAAAGATATCCGAACAAAAGAGAGCAACATGGCTCAAGTCGAGAGAGTCAAGACAGGACTGGGAAGCGTGTTTCATAGCCGAGGCTCGAAAGAGACGTCCCGGCTTCCTTCAATTTCGAAAGAGACCGGATCATGGATTCAAGAGATAATACCGTCCATCACGTGGAGAAGGAAGACATTGGTGTCATCAACAAAAACAAGAAGATTCCAAAGACGTTCAGACTTGTGACGTGGTAGCTGCTACCGAGGAAATCAATGATGCAGATCTTGAAACTGGTAATAAAAGTCTGGACGTGGAGGATGTTGAAGTAGATCCTAAGTACGAAGTTTCGAAACTATATATGACAACGGTGACTATTCCCGGAGAAAGCATCGAGGGAGTTGTAGTGGAAGTCAAGTCTCTCGGTCAATCATCCGTTATATCGAATCAATCACTAGCTCGCATCAAACATCGGAAGCATATGGAGAAGCCGACGGTCAAATAAATGAAGAGGGTTGACCTCGAAAGCTCAATTTCATATGGAGAGACAGATAATATGGTTTTCGGATGCTCTGAAGCTACCAAACAATTTATTGAGGAGCTAGAAAGGGAATGTATTGGTGGATCCTATGTTGGTGTTGAGTCTTCGAAAGGTATCCATGGTCAGATCGTCATCGACTCAGATGGTTCTCTAGATAACACAATTGTTAAGGAGCTAAGAGAAAATGGGAGTCCGGAAACTCAAGAATGTGAAGTTCAAAGACGAAGATGAGTCACGTGGTTCGTAAAAGCCAAAAAGAAATAGTGGCAAGTCCGGGCTCGCTACCGAGGTGAAAATTTTATCAAGAGATATTCATGTTTCTTTTGAGGCCCAATTATTAGCTTTAAAACCATCATCATTTGAAGTGAAGAAGTTGTTGAGAAAATATTGTCGAGATCTTCACCATGGCACGCTCAAAAGCTTCGTCCGAGTTCTTCCACGACAAGTTCAGATAGATTCCAAAAATTACTTTATGGGGAGTGTGAAAAATTAAAGTTAATTTTTGGAAGAATAAATATCATAGATATTTAGAAGAGTTTCTAGAAAGTTATATTGTAATATCTTTGATATATATACTTAGGAAATGTCTAGAAATTCTAGACACTTGGATATTTGTAGTTGAGGGTAGAATTATCTCGATCCTTTTGTATCTAGAATAATATCATGATAGTCTAGAATAGTGGTAGGAGATAAGAGTAACTAGATTTTTCTTACGACGTATCTAGAATAATATCGAGAACCATCCCTAGACAAGTGTAAATAAAGGGTGACCTCGAACATTTGTAATCAAGCCAAGCCAACCCAATTGAAAGTCATTCAAGCCAATTCAAGAGTCTTCTTCCATTACAAAATTCTCCTTTCCAAAGCTTCCTCTTCTTTAGTTGAATCTTCCAATCTTAGTAACGATCTTGGGCGTACAGGTTTCTCCGATTTACTTTTTCTCGCTATATTTCTCTACAAATGTGACTTCGTGTTTACCAATTTATATTGTTATGATTGAACTTGTTTACCATATATGCATATGATTTATGAGTTGAGATGGTGGTAGCATCCTATTAGCCGTGGCGCTATCAAAGACTAGTCTGTGGTAGCCACCATTCTTGACGTACTTGTGATACGTATAGTTGCTTGGGTTGTCGATGAGGTGATATTGATTCTGGACGTTCTGTTGAAATGTATAATTCAATGCAGGTAAGGGTGGTCCCTATGGATGATATATTGCAACGCATAGGTGCCACCAAGACATGTAACTTGATTGATCTTGTATATTTGTTATGATTTATCTATATTATATGTTATACTTTGTATATGGCATGTATAATAATTTCAGAGACTTGCTCCCAGCGTATGATGGCGTGGCAGGAAAGTGTTCTTGCTGGGCTTAGGCTCGCCCTTATTGTTGTTGTTTTTTGTACAAATCCTAGCACTAGTACAATTGCAGAACATTCATGATCATGTTCAAGGAAGTTAGAAATTCAATTGAGGTGAGCCAACCGTGTTCAGATTATGGTGGCATAGATTTTTCTTTCAGTTTTATTTTCGGCCCTGAACTCTTATACTCAATGTTGCTTTAGGTTCTCTTTGCCTGTATAATGATATTTAGGAATCAAACTTGACTAGACATCAATGAGTTGACAACTTGATCATTAACAAGTATCTAACTTGTTTCTCTTCACGTTCCTAGCTTCAAACCATCACGAACAATAGTTGCTTGCAATATCTTCTCTAGATCTCTGTAGAAGTATGTAACTGCATCAACAATAATCATTATATACTTACAGGAAAGTTAATTTTGTAGCATAAGTAGTCCAAACTAAACAAGGAAATAAAAAAATAAAAGATCTACTTACTTGAAAAAACTTAGTTGTGTCCCTTACCAAAAATTATCCACACAGCATTATAAATTGAAGTCCAAATAAAAATCATGCTACCACTCAAGATTGAAATCAACTGAATTTCAGTTATGCACTTGAAGTAGAAATTAGCACAAACTCAATTCCACGAAAGTCAGATAAGAGGACAAAATTTCTATGAATTACTCCCACAAATAATTGACTAGTATTTAAGCTTTAAAAAAGAAAAGAAACTTTTGAAATTTGTGGTCCAAAATAAGTATTAGATATTTGTGTGACTGTAAATAATCTCATAAAGTTAAATTGTTTCTAAAAATAAAAAGGTAACATTCTTTTTAGGAACAAATTAAAAAGGAAAGTGTGCTAGATAAATTGGAACAGGAAATATGTATTTCTAATTAGCTTAGAGATTTACCAAGAAACTGAATCACATAGTCTATCTGGTCCTTCACATGTTCTTACTATGTTACATTCCAACCAAGTTTTATTTTACTTCCTAAGTGTTGGAAAGTATTATGGGGTCAGGTCCACCCACAAGGAGTGTTAGTTAGCCCATTAACTTGACCTTCTCTTAAACCTTATTCATAATATATAAATATATCATTATGGGTGTTGGAAAAGAGAGGATTTTCCATCATAATATGACGGCTAGG
>NC_081347.1:16188711-16262818 GCF_029784015.1 Lycium ferocissimum
TCTTCACTATAAAATAACATTTCTTCCAATTAAGTACAAAGTTGGTTTCCTCACACCGCTTCAATACCTTACCGAGATTGGCAAGGCATTTGTCAAAAGAGTCACCAACAACTGAAAAGTCATCCATAAAGACTTCTAAGAAATCTTCCACCATATCCGAGAAAATAGACATCATACACCGTTGGAATGTAGTCGGGGCATTGCATAAGCCAAAAGGCATTCGGCTAAATGCAAAAGTGCCATAAGGACAAGTGAAAGTGGTTTTCTTTTGATCCTCTAAGGCAATATTAATTTGGTTGTACCCCGAATAGCCATCCAAAAAGCAATAATAAGATCTTCCGGCTAGCCGATCAAGCATTTGATTAATAAAAGGCATAGGAAAGTGGTCTTTACAAGTCGTGGTGTTGAGCTTTCGATAGTCCATACACACTCCTTCATCCGGTGACCTTGTAGGAATCAACTCATTCTTGGAATTAGGGACGACGGTGATGCCCCCTTCTTTGGCACATATTGCACCGGACTCACCCATGGACTATTTACAATTGGGTATACAACACCTGCATCCAACCATTTGATTATTTCCTTCTTGAACATTTCTTGCATATGAGGGTTTAGCCTTCTTTGATGCTCTACACTTGGTGAACTATCCTCCTCGAGTTCGATTCTATGTTCACAAATACCGGAGGGAATCCCCCTAATATCCACAATAGTCCACCCAATAGATCTTCGATAAGCCCTGTCATGCCTTATTTTTAACGGATTAAAACTAGTTCACAACTTATAGGCTATGTTTCCTCTGGTTTTGCAAATTTTCAGAGTCGCCACCTAATTTTTAGGAAACATTAGGAAACCATTCGTAAAAATGTAAACTCCATTTTTAGTCTTTGAAACCTGTGAGATTCTAGGTAAGGGTTTTATTTACCCCGAGGGGAAGGTGTTAAGCATCCCTCAGAGCCTATCCGAGGACAGTCTTTAAACTTAGTTTAATTAACACTAGAGGGGATTTTTTATCTATTTCTTATTTTTATTATTACCTATTTTTAAAGAATTGCGGAAAAGAAACTACTCTATCAAAACTATTTGTATGAAAAAAATGGAATTTTTAAAGTAATTATAACTATGTGAATAAATGCATATTTTATAAAGGAAGTAGTTAATGGTAACGCATGCATGAGGAAAATATGCATTGACATTTATTTTATATAAGAATAGTATGTATAATATAGAATAAAGAGGGGTATATTTTTTATAAGAAAAATAATGTATATATGTGATATGTAAAAGATTTAGATAGTATATGTGATATATATGTATATGAAAATGGTACATGTGTATGATTATTGTAGAGCGTAGTTAGTATACATGAGATGTAAACATATATATGTATATATTCATGATGTATTTTTGTATATAATAGTATAAAACGAGAGGATTAGAAATGCATATTTTAAGAAAAATAATGTATATGTACGATATTTATATCCTATGACAAATGGCATATAATTGTTCAAAAATAGCTATTTTTTGTTATATGGAAATAATATACACATATACGCATGATGAAAAGACGATTAAAGGAATTACTAAAATAGTATATATATATATATATATATATATATATATATATATATATATATATATATATATATATATATATATATATATATATGAGTGTATATAAAATGGGATATTTACCTTATATCTTTCGTAAAATAGCTTGAGCCACTATACTCGGCTCTAATATAACTTCCTCATTTAAATTTAATGAATCTAACATGTTCAATATGTTAGCATAAAATAGAAAATGATTACCCATAAAATACGCATCTTATCCTTTTGAAACCCCTATTTAAATCACTCATTTTGTTAAAATGGATTTAAAAAGGGAACGTTAATTAACTTTAAAGAAGAGAAAAAGAAAAGAAAAAAAAAATTCAGCCTTATCTATTAGTTAGAAAATGTTTATAACCTGTGAAATACGCAAAGTTAAATGGAAACCAAGATTTATATCTAAAGAAAGTGACCAACGACAAAGTTCGGGCGTTCACGAGTTCACAAACAAGCAAGAAGCAAAATACTACAAATACAAACTCATAAAAGATGTTAGTCAACGGGTCCATATGACATAGAATAATACAAAAGATATAAAATTTTAAGGGAGTAAGAGGGACGTGGATGCTTGACGCGAACGAAGACTGTTAGACACGAGCGCGCGAATACAGCTACTGTTTCTCTAATGTGGGCAGAATCCAGAGTTGCCATAACTCCAAATGCTCCCAAAGTTGCTCATGAAAAAAAATAAAAATGAAAAGGATTAGAAGCAAACTAGAGAGATTATAATGACGAAAACTAACTAATCAAGAAACCACATATAATTCTAGCCTTAAACAATATCCAGTAAACTTCATAAGGGAAACTTTCCACAGATATGCCATTACTTTAATCAAAAATCTCTCTCACATACACGCTTCGTAATAGCAAATTAACAACAAAACACTGCAAGAAGTGAGCCCATCCTAATATCACTTTTTGAAAGAAAGAACTAAGCTAAGTAGATCATATTAATGGTGATGCAAACAGATTTTAAGGCAAGCAACCAAGTTTATCATGTCATCATAATCTTTGCAACTCTCCTACGTGTATACTTATTTTTGTTAACCCTTTTATATGCCAATTTTAAGTGTTCCAAAATCTGAAAAATTAAGTCTTTTAAGCTCAAAATAGAGGAACATATTCTTGATTTTGAGTATCAACAATCCAGACCTTTAAACAAACTAACAACTTAACCAAACTATACGTTTGATTTGGTAATTAATCACTTGAAAACAGTTGCCAAGGGATTAAGACACCATGCAACTAAGCATTTTGAAAGAAAACTTGGCTTAGAGACTGATTCTTGAACATTAGACTAAACACATAGTTCAAAAGATAAAACAACAAAGGAGGCTACCACCCTCCTACGATTTTCAATGCGATATGGGCCAAAGGTTTCTAGAACCTTGGCATGGCAAATTGAAGGGGCTAAACACATCCCTAAATTGACTTGACTTATCATTTAAGATCCAGATTAAGTTCCGTAAAATATACATGTAATAGAAGATGTTAAGTGTCAACAAAAGATGTTCCCTCAATCTTTCCTTTTCTAGAAAGCATATAGTCATTCCAACCGAAAGCGATAAATAAATCTCTAAAGAAAAAAGGAAATCACGAATAGTATTCAAAATTCCTAACCAATTCCAGGACCAAGATTTTAAATTAAAGGAAAGGTCAATTATCTTTAACGATTAGTCCAAATGAGTTCTTCGAAGAAATCATTACTTCAAATGGGGTAACCATCTTACAAGATCACACTAATTTGCATCTTTTTGTTTTTATGACATGGAATCCATGCAAAACCAATTAAAATTAAGCAAGTGGTAACCCATACTAATTTGCATCTTTTTGTTCTAAATAGCAAATAGAGAGATTTGCTACACCACTGAAATCTTAATAGCACATTGGAAAAAAAAAAAAAGGAGATAATTTATACCTACCTGAACTCGGAATATTCGGAATTGAGAATATCTCCAGCAATTATTAAGGTCTAGATGGCACCTACTCTTTAGGATACACACTAAAGGGAAGAAAAAACGTACGAGCTCGGAAAAAGGGATTAAGTGAAGATGGGCCATATTTTCGAGTTTGAACTAGCATGTAATCATTTTATGGTCTAGGGACCTATGCTTACCCTCAAAATAGTTTTAGATCAGTACTTCAACTACTTTTAAACATGCTTAACAATGACGAAGCCGGAGCTGATTTGTTAACCAAGAAGACAAAAAGTGTAACCAAGTTTTCTCATGCCTACCTTTGAAAGAAAAGAGAGAGAGAAACATACTTAGAGAGAATCAAAGCGAGGCAACTTATCATTGATTTAAAACAAACATAGGCGGTCAAGTATCTCTATCTTTAGTGGGGAAATCATGGTAACATTAGTTAAGTTTAACCTACCAAGCAAGCTTCAAGATACGAGTCCTTGGAGCAAATAAATACACCACAGCTTCATATCACCACAAATTGTCTAGGACCATCAAGTTTAAGGACACACAAGACCTTGGTTCGACAAGGAATTTGAACAAGAAAGGTTAAAGGCGAGAAGTACTCTCGATGAGTCATATATGAAAAACTTGACTTTTAAAATAAGACTTTGGAACAAAAATGTGTGTTTTGTCCTTTAAACCTCAGGAACTTAATTTTATAAGCAGAGTTTTAGGGGAGGGAGCTCTTATTCTGTAACCCAAACACGATAGATTTGAACTAAACTATGAAACCTACTGCTATATGCTATAGTTCTTAAATTAGTATTTAGAAACAACATTAAACGGAACATTTCTTTTGTAGTGAATTCATTTCTACATGAAAAGCAAACCGGTTTGAAGTAGTTACTTAAAAAAAAATCGGTTTAATGTAACTCGAGGTGATTTTCCTATAATCATGATCTTATCAAACAAGACCTTTAGATCAACATAACAACCGACGAGTACATCTCGGATTTTTTGACTAGTTAGGTAGAACATTCTAGCTAAGCAAGTCAACACAGGGACTTAAGACATATTTAAAAAAAAAAAAAAAAAAAAAAAAAAAGAGACATGCTCATCCCCTTGACAAACCTTGATCATAAGTTCATATAATATCCAATCATTCTTGTAACCACAAAAGAGAAAAACAAGCTGGTACTCATGACTTTGTTCACATAACAAATACACAAGAAATGACAAGAGAATGCAAAACTTATATTCTACACGAACTTTAAGGAACATCCAACCACAAATTGGATTAAACTAAATGAAACCAGACAAAAACATAGGCCCGGTGAATCAAACGACAGAATGTGGGAATGCACTACTTTAAGGAACAAGGCAGAGCTACTTACTTTAAACCAATAAAAAAAAAAAACTAATTATTAAGTGTCTTAACTCGAACAAGTCATATACTTTGTTCCAAGCTTAAAAATGGAGACCGTACTATTAGAACCTATCTCTAACAAGGAAAAGAGATAGGAAATGTTTTGAGTATTTGGGAGCAAGGAAACATATTCAAACAAGTATATCCTCTTCCTTATACTCCTAACTAGATGACATCCAATCAACCCAACAAAAGACTAACAACAAACTAATAGTAGCAACTAGCCAAACACGACAAAAACGATTCTTGATCATTGAATTAATCACGAAACTTCAAAAGCTAAAGCAGGATTTGACAATAAACTAAGCATAAACACATGAACCATAGAAGCTAAACAAAAACGAGAATTCAAGAAATGAAATTACTAAGGCATGAGAATTACCTTTTTGTCGAGTCACAGTTAAACACATATTCGATGAAATTAGTCGTTCTACACTAATTTACAACAAAACGAGGAGAGAACACATTCTAGCCAACTAAACCAAATAAACGACGAGAAATACTTGAACGACTACATTTTACTTTTACAAAATTGAAGACGAAGAGAAGACGAGTACGATTACCTTCTTCGTGACAGCGAACTGAGGCTATTGTCGTCGTCGAGTACCCGAATCCGCTTGAAGTAGTTTGTTGTCAAGCCGAGAACTTGAAAGAAGATTTGGATAACCAAAAAAAAAAAAAAAAACTTAAGAGTTAAAAAATAGAATTTTCTACAGAATCCAAATTTAACAAAGGAATTTTATGAGTGGGAAGCTTGTGAAAAATAAAAGGGATTTTTATGGTTTTTCAACTTCTTGAACTTAAGGGGGATTTTTAACTATCAAGAAAACTTATGAAAAATCTGGATTTCTCAAAAATGTTGAACCTTGTCCCTCAAACTTGACCCTTCAAAGGCCGGTATTTATAAAAAATGCTAAGGGGTTTTAAAATCCTTCAAAGGAGATTTTGCATTAGAATTTCTAATTAAAGAAGGGGGGAAAACTGCAATTTCGGAAAATGAAATGATGAACGAAAAAGTGACGGATTTTCACCTTTTCAGGTGGATTTGATGGTTGTGGATTCGTTGGGCCTCCAAATCCAGTGGATTCGCGGGTATGAGAGCCTTTACCCACCGGGTCGAATAAGAGTCGACCTTGAAACCGACGGTTCACTGCACTCCTCTTCCACAGAGGTTGATATGATGTTCTACCGACTCCTTTCGGCTCTGCCACCACATCAATCGAAGGGAAAAGAGACGTGGTAGCAGTGGAGGCGGTGAAAGCTTCAAACCAACAGATTTCATTATTTTTCGATTTTAAGAGAGAGAAGTTTGTTTGGTTTTGCAATCCAAAGGGCGTGATGGAGAGGCGATGTGACGAAAATTATGGGGTGGCGGCGATGGCAGCGGCGATGGTTGAAGAGAGAGGAGATGAGAGTAGGGATTCGTTTGGTTAGGGCTATTGGTTGAAGGAGAGAAGGGGTCGTTTGGTTAGGAAAGAACTGAAAAGGGGTTTTAGTTGTAGGGGTTGGGCCGGGTCAGTCGGGTTTTTGAAGGTAGGGCGGTTGAGTGGGGCTCGATTTTGTTAAAAGAAAAAGGGAGATGGCCCAATATCTTTAGGTAGATGAATTAATTTCTAATCCCCCTCTATTTCAATCAATTAATTAAAATATGCTTCTTCGTCTTAATTGATTCCCACAAAATGCATACCTATATAAATTATGACACAAGTAATTTAATATACATACTTAGTTTAAAAATAGAGTAAAAGATGATTAATACGGTAATAAGTGGGATTAAAGGAAAAATGCCAATGCCAATATTGATATACGAATATCAACATCATTATTATTATTATTTTCGAATGATTTTAATTATAAAAAAATGATGTTTAGTCATTTTTAATTATAAAATATGACGTTTGGTCATTTTTAAGAAACAATAGAAATGTTCTTAACTTTAGAGAGATATATCTCGAAAAATAGTATAATAATTAGTGAAAATATTCCTAACTCGTTTGGGGAATTTTCAGGACTAAAAGCATAGTGAAATTAATTAAACGAAAAGGGAGGGCCAAAATTGGGTGTCAACAAGCCCGCAACACCGCAAGCACCTTTTGAGTTTGTTCCTCATTTAACAAAGATGAGAGAATAACCGGTAAAGTATTATCCGGGCCAAGAAAAGCATACTTCAAATGAGAGGGAAGTAGCTTGAGCTCAAGTTTTTGAGGCTCAATAATCGAAGGCTTAGCCGGAGGAGTGGTTCTTTTGTCAAGATCAAGAGATAATTTCTTTCGCTCATAAGAATACGAACCCCGGCCAATAAGAGAATTTACCGTTTCAACATACCCCTCCATGTTATCTACCTCAAAATTCACCAAAATAGCCGAAAGTGCTTCGTCAAAGTGCTCCTCCTCTAACTTATACTCCACCGCTTCGTCTACCACATCGAAAGAATCAATGAAGCGAAATGCCCTCATAAGCACTTGGCAATTTTAACCCCTTGCTAGCTTAGAAGGTTACCTCTTCATCATTTACCCGGAATTTTATTTCATTCTTTTCTGAGTCCATTAAGGCTCTCCCAGTAGCAAGAAATGGCCTTCCCAAAATAATTAGGACTTCTTTGTCAACCGCACAATCAAGGATGACAAAATTCGCCGGTAATAAGAATTCCCCCACTCTAACAAGGACGTCATCAACAACCCCTACCGGTCTTTTGATGGTTCTATCAGCCATTTGGAGACGCATGCTCGTTGGTCTAGGTGTTCCCAAAATCGGATTGTTTATAGATGGCTAGTAGCATCAAATTAATACTAGCCCCATTATCACACAAAGCACGAGCAAAATCATGGTGACCGATGGTGCAAGGGATAGTGAAAGCCACGGGATCTCCCTTCTTCTCATCCTTTGAGGACGAAATAATGGAGCTCACATGGTGGGTGACTCCCACCGTATCATGCTTGATTGGTCATTTATTCGTCAACAAGTCCTTCAAGTATTTAGCAAATCCCGGCATTTCTTGGAATGCATCAAGAAATGGGATATTCATTGACAACCCTTTCAATTGGTCATAGAAGCATTGGCACTTGGCATCCTCTGTTCTTTTCATCAATCATTGTGGGAACGGGAGAGGAGATTTATACGTTTAAGTCAGGGTTTAATTGCCCCTGTGACCTTGCACTTTTGAGTGCTACCCCCGGTAGCTTTTTCAACACTTGGCACCTCATCACCCTCGAGAACAATAGGGTATGCCTCCTTCTCTTTCTCAATAATAATAGGCAATTCAATTGGTGCATCAAGTTCTTCTTTAGTTTCTTCTTCAATAACCTCATCAACAATCGGCTCGACAATAATAGGTTCAACCACCCTCTCATCTATCGCATTAAGGATCTTCCCACTTCTAGTAGAAATAGCTTTTCATGAGGCAATGTAATCACCTCCACTACCCCTTGGGTTCGAAATTGTATCGCTAGGAAGGCCTCCTCTTTGTGGAGGATGTTGCTCACGAGAAAGATATTATATTTGTGACTCAAGTTTTTAAATCGAAGCGGTGTGAGAGCCTACCACTTCGGTCAAATTTTCCATCTTCTTGTCACTTTTGTTTTGGTTGTCCAAGATCTTCTCGAGCATATATTCCATTCGAGAGATCCCTTGATCATTGGAAGGACCCTCTCGTCAATTTTGGAAGTTAGAAGAATGGCCTTACGGTGGAACATAGGCATTAGAATTTCGACTACCATAATTGTTATTATTGTAATCCCTCCTATCCAAACCACCCACCATATTCATTTTGGCCATATTGATTGCTTTGTTGTTGGGGTCTCCATTGCTTTTGATAACCCCCTTGAGAGTTATCAATATAATTAGCATCCTCACGTGGTGGTTGCCCCTCTAGATAAGTCTCCTCCGCTACTTGATACATTTCGGGAGCATGAGATGGCATTTCTTCAACAACATTCACACCCTTAGCTTCTTTCTCCGCAAACCTCTTTGACATCAAATCCACGGTGGTTTGCAATTGAGCAAAAGCAAGACCTTGCTCATGATTCTCTTTGGCCGCCGCGGCAACAGAAGGACTACCATATGACAAAACTTCACTATCATTGGAGTGCCAAGCTTGATTGTGGGTGGTGAGCTTATCGAGCAATCGGGTGATGTTAACAAATGAATTGTCCATGAAGCATCCACCAGCGGCAGTATTGACAATGAATCTGATTCATTGTATCTAACCCCTTGTTGAAATTATCGATGAGAATAGCATCCGAAAACCCGTGAGTTGGAGATTGAGCTAGATAGTACTTGAACCGCTCTCATGCCGAATATAATTGTTCCTCCGGGAGCTATTTGAACTCAAAGATCTTGTCTCGAAGTTCAGCCTTTTTGCTCGGTGGAAACCACTTCTTCAAAAATGTATTGCCTAGCTCTCTCTAGGTGTGAATAGAATTGTGGAAAGCTTTTCATACCATTCATTCAGCAAGGAATACTTGAAGACCCAGAACAAGTGCTCGGCATTCAACACTTTAGGATTGTTGAGCACACACATGCAAGTTCTTCAAATGTCGGAGTGGACAATCCTCCGAAGAATTTCGAAAATAACCTTCAAGTTTCGGATAGATTTGCTCCGATAGAGTATCGATTTTGAAAGTAGCATTTCCAGTCTAAGAGCGACCACAAATAGGAAGCATAATCGGCTTCATTAATGATATCAAATATGATCTCATTTTCCTCCTCTCCGGTGTGGTGGGTTCACTTGGAGCCCACCTTGGTTTCCTTGATTTCGGTTGTCTTCCTGCCATTTTCACCTGATTTACCAAAAATAGCAAACACGGTGTGATGGAATAGAAAAGTTTTAAAGAAAAGTACACAATAATCAGTAATTACAAAACCGTATTTCCGACAATGGTGTGGGAATTTGATACGCTCAAAATTACACGGGAATTATGGCGTAAAGCGGTCGGTGTCAAATATAGTAACCCAACTAGGTTGGGAATTCGAATCCCAATGAATATAGTGTGAAATAAGTACTAATTATATATGTTACTAATCTCTAAAGTCTTTAGTTCTATTCCGACTAGGGTAGAAAAAGGATTTTGGTTTGTATTCGCTATTTTGAAGTATTTGGAAATTGTTTGGATTAGAAGAACCAAAGTTGTGTTCCCGCTGTGATTAGATGTTATGCTATGGGTATCAATATGATATATTTCTAATGGGTGGTGGTCATGGATGCACTTAATCTCTAATGCACTTCCTAATATTTTCCAATAGTTAGAAAGTATTTCTTTTCATGATTTTCCCAAATATAGAAAAGTTGCAAGTGCAACCGATTAAATTATTTTAACTCAAACCCTAGTTCATCTTTCCAAATAAAACTAGGGTTTGTGTATAAATAAGTGTTTGCAACCACTAACTAACAATGAATATGAGAAATAATAAAACACATCACAACCCATTATATATATATATATATATATATATATATATATATATATATATATATATATATATATATATATATATATATATACACACACAATGTTAGACACCCATTACATAACACCCATCATTAGGGTCCACAACTTAGATTAAAGAACCTACTCACACATGTTGGTTACAAAAGTAGTAAGAAATAATGGAGACATAAAGCTTACAAAGTGTAATAAAAATGGTGGGAATGGAATCTTTTTGTCTTCACTAAGCTCCAAAAGTGGTGTATTCAATGCTCAACCACCAATGGAAAAAATGTTAAATGTTGGAGAAAAATCATATGTGTACAAAAACCTAAAATGTTCTTTAAATAGGCTCCAAAAAACGCACATCAGCAATTGGCAAAACCGCCCCTGGTGGCAGAATCGACGGACCGTCTATCAGTTCAACGGGCCGTCGATTCCTTCGTCTTTTAGTTCTTTAGTTTGATGGACCATTCGACTTTGCCGTCGACCAGTTCGACGCTCCGTCGATTCTTCCGTCTTTCTCTCTTCTGATGGACAAGTCTATTTGATGAGACAAATGACGAAACGTCAATCCATTCGACGCTTCGTCGATGGACCATCGAGTCTTCATTCCTGGGCAATTTTTTTCTTTTTTATTTGTTTTTGCTTTTGGGTCATCGCCTTCCTAAAACACAACAAAAACACATTAAAATGAACCAGACTTACTTGAGAATACCCAAAATCCATAGTAAAAAGGCGGCGAATGTGTCACAAATCCGCGGCACATCAGGTTAATTCTACCACATGTTTGACAACTTTATTTTTACTTTGATTGACTTGCATTCTGAGTATTTTGGTTAGTTGGATTATTGTTCGATTGTTCAGCAGGTCTGAAATCTCTGCTTCTTAAGGTAATGTTTGAGATTCATCTTTTGCAATAAAAATTCCCACAACATTTTCTTCTTTGTGAATCAAAGGCCACATTGTAACCTTGTTGAACCACTACTTATTCATCCTCTCTCATGTCAAAACCTCTACGTGAGTTGACAAACTAGTTAAAGGTGGCATATGGGGCCTTTCCCAATATGGTTATTCTATAGGTCCTATATTTTGGACCTCTAGTCCTCTCAACATATTTGTGTATAGCTTGAAGGACATCACATATTCCCTTATTCCTAGCTTGATATTCTTCAAGTGTTTCTTAACTTGAAATTCATTTTATTTGGTTGACCACAAGTATGCTTCTTCCAAGTATTCCCATGTTTCTTTGGTAGTCTAACATCCCACAATAAGATACATACTCTCCTTTATTATTATGGTAGAGATCCAACCCCTCGGAAGCATATCTCTTTCCCCGCAATCACTATTTTCAACTGCTTTCTCAGTTCCATCAAAAGTGGATGAGCTACTTGTGTCTGGTTTGCCTTCTTTGATCAGGTTTAGCACTTTCATCAATAGATGAAGTTGTTCCAGCTGTGCTGGTTATAGTTTATGTTGTAAGCATTATAGCTTTAGACTGGTCTGATACCATATAGAAAATTACAAGATACTGAGAACAAAATGAATGAATGAATGAATGAACCTATCGTGTATTTTCTCATGCTTATAACACATATTGTGGTTGTATTTATACAGCAAGTTACAAGATGTTTTACTATGTTAAACTAGAGTTTACAATGATTTGGACTATTGCATAGACAAGGATACAACTCATTCTTCCTAATCAGGATAGACATAGCTTGTGTGTGGCTTAGCCAGTGTCACAGTCTTGATCAAATTCTTCAACACAATCCGTGATAGAAATGGTACGGGAAAAATTAGTTTCATTGTATGCCATAACAGCATCCAAGACAAGTACAGAAAGAACTATCTCATAACTAATTTGATCAAAAAGCTTCCTTCTAGCACCTTCCTTCACAAGCAAGTCTGCCACGCTATTCTATTCCCTAAGGTTGTGTCTCAAGCATGGATCCCCTAGGGTCATCAACAACAATTTGTGTTAAGAATGGATCTTGGGCCTAACTCAACCCCAAAAGCTAGCTCATGAGGGGAGGATTGCCCAAGTCCATATAAGGAGACCACTCATCTCATTAACCACCGATGTGGGAGTTTTTTTATTCTTCAACACCCCACCTCACGCCCGGGGCGGACATCCGGGTGCGTGGGCAATTTAATTTGGGGGCCCACATCGGGTGATTATCGGGTCTCCTTTCGATACCATGTTAAGAATGGATCTTGGGCCTAACTCAACCCCAAAAGCTAGCTCATGAGGGGAGGATTGCCCAAGTCCATATAAGGAGACCACCATTTGTTTAAAATAGAAGCGTAAGTAGCATTATGATTGTTCAATAAATTTATTACCTCCTTTGAATCGACACATATTTCTAGAGGTTAGAAATAATTTTCCACGACAATCTTCAAACTTTGTAAAAACGAAATGATTTATGATCTCGTTGTAGTATTTTGTAAACTCTTTCATGAGAACTAAGATTCGGTCACCGCTTGAATTTTTGAATACTCCTTCAATACCCCCTGTCCTAAATTGCCAAAAGATGATCCAGCTATTTTGGGTTTTTGTGCTCCCAATTTATGGGGTTCCCATTTAATGTGGATGTTGATAGATTCTTTGTAACTGTTTCCTTCATTGTTAATAGAACCAATTTAGTGGCGCACATGATCGTATTATTAACAAAAAAAAAATCTCTTAGTAGTGTTAAATTGATTGTGGTTCCTAATTAACCAAATATGTCAAAAATAGTAGGGGAGAATATTGCTCCATTAGAATAAATTATTGAAGGAGTGATCTTTAAAGTGAACCCAAATGGAGTCCCATGTACTTCCAAGAACAAAGAAATAGTGTATCACATCGAGATTGAAACTTTTGTTGATTATGAAAATTCAAAAGGTCTTTGTATAACCACAATCCTAGAAGACATGCCTAATGTTTTTATGAGGCTAGCCACATGAATTGCATGTGCCAAGTATATCTAGTCCTATGTTTTCACGTGGTTATTTATTGGCAATCCTTCATGCTTAAGGAGCCACATGAAATTCGTGATCTTATCTAGTGCTTTAGTTTTCCAAAAACAAGTGAAGGGTTTCTAGACTAGAAGCAAAGTGTGGGCTGACCTCGTGTTAGCTATCACGACATGATTTATAAAAAATTTGCAAAATTGAGCATAGCGTGCTAGATGCATTGATTTAGGAAGCATGGTATGATGCATATTGTTTACATACATGTTAAGATGCATAATGTGACTTCGCGTTTACCAATTTATCTTGTTATGATTGAACTTGTTTACCATATATGCATATGATTTATGAGTTGAGATGGTGGTAGCATCCTATTAATTGTGGCGCTACTCAAAGACAAGTCTAGGGTAGCCACCACACTTGACGTACTTGTGATACGTATAGTTGCTTGGGTTGTCGATGAGGTGATATTGATTCTGGACGTTCTGTTGAAATGTATAATTCAATGCAGGTAAGGGTGGTCCCTATGGATGATATATTGCAACGCATAGGCGCCACCGAGACATGTAACTTGATTGATCTTGTATATTTGTTATGATTTATCTATTTTATATGTTATACTTTGTATATGGCATGTATAATAATTTCGTAGACTTGCTCCTGCCGTATGATGGCGTAATGAAAGTGTTCTTGCTGGGCTTAGGCTCGCCCTTATTGTTGTTGTTTTTTGTACAAATCCTAGTACTAGTACAATTGCAGAACATTCATGATCATGTTCAAGGAAGGTAGAAATTCAATTGAGGTGAGCCAACCGTGTTCAGATTATGGTGGCATAGATTTTTCTTTCAGTTTTCTTTTCGGCCCTGAACTCTTATACTCAATGTTGCTTTAGGTTCTCTTTGACTGTATAATGATATTTAGGAATCAAACTTGACTAGACATCAATGAGTTGACAACTTGATCATTAACAAGTATCTAACTTGTTTCTCTTCACGTTCCTAGCTTCAAACCATCACGAACAATAGTTGCTTGCAATATCTTCTCTAGATCTCTGTAGAAGTTTGTAACTGCATCAACAATAATCATTATATACTTATAGGAAAGTTAATTTTGTAGCATAAGTAGTCCAAACTAAACAAGGAAATAAAAAAATAAAAGATCTACTTACTTGAAAAAACTTAGTTGTGTCCCTTACCAAAAATTATCCACACAGCATTATAAATTGAAGTCCAAATAAAAATCAAGCTACCACTCAAGATTGAAATCAACTCAATTTCAGTTATGCACTTGAAGTAGAAATTAGCACAAACTCAATTCCACGAAAGTCCGATAAGAGGACACAATTTCTATGAGTTACGCCCACAGTTTGACCAGGCATGAAGTTTAAAAAAGAAAGTAAAACTTTTGAAATTTGTGGTCCAAAACAAGTATTAGATATTTGTGTGACTGTAAATAATCTCATAAAGTTAAATTGTTTCTAAAAATAGAAAAGGTAACATTCTTTTTAGGAACAAATTAAAAAGGAAAGTGTCTTTACATAAATTGGAAGCGGAAGTATGTATTTCTAATTAGCTTAGAGATTTACCAAGAAACTGAATCACATAGTCTATCTGGTCCTTCACATGTTCTTACTATGTTACATTCCAACCAAGTTTTATTTTACTTCCTAAGTGTTGGAAAATATTTTGGGGTCAGGTCCACCCACAAGGAGTGTTAGTTAGCCCATTAACTTGACCTTCTCTTAAACCTTATTCATAATATATAAATATATCATTATGGGTGTTGGAAAAGAGAGGATTTTCCATCATACTATGACGGCTAGGGTTACCTATCAAAAGAACTCTCTTCATCTTCTAAGGAATTTGTAGGTTATGGATAAAGAGATTCATCCACTTCGTGAAGATTACCAACGATCAGTGACTCAAATCATAATTGTTATAGATCTGCTTCGAGAAAAAAAAAACTCATAAGTCTCCAAATTAACTAGTATTTTTTATCACAAGCGAAGACAAAGGGGTGCAAGAGGGTTCAGTTGACCCGTTTCATTGAAACATTCTTTGGTAATTGACTGTATATAAATACCAAGTGGAAGTGTTACAAATAACAAAATGATCCTTAGCAAACTGTCCCAAGATATCAGTGTCACAAAACAAGACTTACTTCCTTAGCTAGATCATTTACAAATAGTAATTAAGTTTCCTGATTCTACGGGCTAGCTTGTACTTCAGGGTGCCTCTACAAACTATTTCATGAATCATCAACATAGGAATAACCTCCGGAGTCCATTTCTTCTGTTGGAAGATCCTTAAATTGCGCTCTTTCCATATGAAATAGATGCATCCAGCCAACACCACGCACCCTATACATTTCATCCTTAACACTCCTTTTGTTGGCATACCTGAGTAGCCACTCTTGTTTAGCTATCCAGTCCATGACTAGTCTCAAGTAGCCTTGCCATTGTAGCAGACTATACTATATAGTAGCTGATCCTTCGTCGAAACATTATACTATGTAATAGAGAATTTTGATGGAAGGATCAGTCACAGCTTCGTCACAAATTCAACTTCGTGACTGATTTGTGACAAATTCTCAGCCATCACATAGTCTTTAATCTTAAACGAATTGTGACAAAATAGTGACTTTCGCCACAAATACTTGTGATAGATTTTTGACGAATGTCCGTCTCAATTAGAGACACATTTTTTTGATCGATCACAAAATATTTAACGTAATAAAGGTTAAATCCGTCTTAAATATTGATGGACTAAAAACAAGTAAGTCTCTCAACAATTAAATTTTATCTTAAAATAATACTTTATAATAATTCCTATAATATTTAATAGTTGATTAAATCATTAACACTTCTTTATTAACTATTTATTATTAAATGATAATTAAATCATTAATAATTTAAGTAGAAGTCATATATCTAAAGTTTTCCCTCTCCCTCTTACATACTAACCACCTACATCACATGTTTCGTTGTCTTCCAATCTAGCAACATTTGCTTTGCCAAAATTACTGATGGAAAGATTCCTCACAATTTTGTCACTAATTGGTGTGATAGAATATTCCGTCACAAAATTAAATATTTTAATTGAAGTTTTTCTTGTAAAAAATTACGATGAAATCCTTATTTCCGTCACAATTTTGTGTCGAAATCACAAGTCTGTCACAAATTTGTGACAAAATTATGAGGGATCCTTATTTTTGTCATTATTTAGTGATAGAACTGTGACAAACATAACCATCATTTCCGTCAAAAATTTGTAACTTAATTATGACCTATCATCCTTCACAAATTTTGTACACATTGATGAATTCCGCCACAAAATAGTCACAAATCTGTCACGAAATTATGATGAACTTCTCCTTTACAAATATTGCATCACAATTTTATATTTTTTCTTGTAATTATATGTATGTGTATGAGTGTGTGTATATATAGAGTCAAACCTCTCCATAATTGTGATCCGATAAAACAACTTTTTACTATAACCGCTTGATTTTCTCCAGTATCGATTTTTCATGTTATATTTTACTTCTCTATAACAAAGATTCTACCTATATCAGCAGTTGCATTCATTATAGCGGTACACTCTTTTTAAAATTACCTCTCTATAACAGTCAAAGTCAAAAATTGTGTAATAACTCGAGAGATTATTGCACAAGTCATCGAAGTGGAAGAACAAGAGACAGCGGATGTAGAAGGTGATAACGAAAGTGTTAATGAAGAGCCTCAACCTGCTACTTGGGGTGAGATAGAAGAATCAACTGTTAAACTCTTAGACAACCGTTAAGGGAAAGCTATTGCATTCCCTTTTGCCGAAAGTTTGGACAAAACTTTTTGTCAATTCAAGTGTTATATTATCATAGTTGACACCTAATTTTTGACCTCCCATAATTATTTTTATCACTCAATGTCCATAGAGAATAAATAAAATGAGTTGTGCATGTTAAAGGGTTTAAATAAATTTTTTATAATTTGTTCAGACCAATATTTTTTGCCTCTAAATTGGTGAAAGGGTTGTCATGACATCATAAATTTATTTAGAAATTAATGGGTACTTTTATGACATTTTATGAGATGCTTGTTAAATTTAATCAAAAAAAAAAAAAAGAGGGTATTTTGTTTTAAAAATAATAATCATTTATTTAATTATTTAAATTGTCAAAAATCAAAATTTGCAAATACTTTGTTCCCTTCAATTCAAGGAGTTTGAGTAATAATTAACCATTTCACCCCTTAATCTTTAATTTTATATAATTGCATAATTTGTCAAAAATATGCATAATTGTCCATAAATGTTTTAACTAGGCTAATTAATCAATTAGGTGATCATTTTTCCAAATTGATTTTAAATTATTTAATTATTTTTGTTATGGCCACAATTAAATTAATCAATTCATGATTTAAAAAAATTGGGGTCTTTTTTGCAAAATCAGCCTCTCAATAGCTTTATTTGAAATAACCAGGTTCATTGGTTCAAATTTATTAAGGTCATTAATGCAATTTAATTTCACAATTTGCTAATTAAGGCCATATTCGCAATTTTAGGCCCATTACACAGTTGGCCATTTTTAAATCATTTTAATAAGATAATCATGTCCTAATTTCTAGGCTATAATTAAAATATTATTACTCGATAATCACTTATCAAATTATCCATTTTTCTCTATATATGCATATACTTATACATACACATGTATACACTAGGTATATATATATATATATATATGCATACAATAAAAAGGGCCATATCTATTTGTATTTAAAATTGGACCAGGCCCAATCCACCTAACGGACTAGACCCGGCCCAAATCGCGTCTTAAGGAAGGGAGTAATACTCCCTCGTTTCATTTTCGTCAAAACAAATGCATCCTACCCCCTCTCTCTCCCCCTCCCTTACCCCTTTTCCCTAAAACCTTAAAGGCGCGGCCCCTTTTTTCCTCTCATGCCGTAAATGGCAAAATCCGTATTACTCGTACTTTGAAAATTTGCATGATCAAAGGGTGCAACCATTAGTGTTCAACATGACTTCACTCAAAATTTGTTCCAAACACAGTAATAGATACCTCCTTTTGCTTCTTCTTTTTTCAGATTTCTAGTCAAACTTACGATTTTCTGTTGCTTTAAGGTTTTATTGTTTTATTGTTTTCACGATTTCCTGTTGGTCCTTGATTTTGGCTCAGATCGACCCAAGATAGGTCAGATCTGACCACATACGTTGCCATCCCTTTAGATCTAGGTCGTTAATTCCATATGTTGAATGTTTGGTTCTGGAAATGACATTTGTACCAAATCGGTGATGTTAGTCTTTGGATAAATTTTGGGGTTCTATAGATGGAACCCCACCCTCACATAAAAAGAAAGAGGAAAAAGTTTGGAAAATACAAGAAGCTAAAAATTCAATTTTTTAAAGCTTCTTAGTAAAATTTTAATACTTTGACTTAAAGAGTTGGAGTTTTTTCTCAGTTCTAAAATTATTTCCTTTCTTATTCTCTATTTCGTTTGGCTGAGTTTCGAGATTGGAAGCATAAGGCTCTAAGATCCATTCTTTTCTTGGCTGCGCAAATAAATGGTAACTCCTAATTCATTTTGTTTCCTTTACTTAGAATTTTGCCTAGCCTAAGGGTATTGTATTGTCACAACCCAAATCATGGATCATGCGGGCACCCACACTAACCTTCCCTGGTGGGCGAACCCTTCAGATAACTACCTTAATTTGATACAACATGCGGAATAAATGCTATTATTATAAGAAATTCCCAAAATCTGGTCTAGACTCATACAAGAGCTTCTAAGAAGTTTACAATTTGAATATACTGTTTAAGGATAGAGAACAACGTAAATCTAAGAGAGACTACGGGTTGCAATAGCTCACCCAAACGTCTTTGACGAATGCCTCGAAACGGTCGTGAGACTCCGAACATCGACTAAAATAACTCACACTCTATAGTGTATATATATATATATATATATATGGTTAGTTCATATAAACAAGATATATATATATATCTAGCACATGAGAAAGTCTTGCATTAACGATAGTCACAAGGGATCTCAATATCTCGATTATAAGCCTAGGGAGAATTCTATAAACCTCGATTCCATCCAACCTTTAAAATAAATACTCACAAACAACAACTCAAGAATTCACAAATCAAGAATCAATCGGGAACAGAACGTGCCATGCAATGACATGAATGACCATTCAAATGGAGTGCTATGCAATGCAATGTCGTGCTATGCAAATGTTATGCAATGCGAGTAGTCACCTCTCACACTCCACTCCCACACACATGCTATGGCAATGCCTCATAGTCATGACCCATGGGGGACCCGCGAAGTCCATGTACCACTCGCTCCGAATATAACCTCGGATCACGAGCACACTCTCACGATCCCGGCAAAGACCTCGGGCATCGGACACTCCATCGTTCCCGGCAAGAAACCTCGGGCAACAAACACTCACAATCTCAAACCTCGAGTCTCTCTCACTCTCCTCTCGGCAAACCTCGGAGTCTCTCTGTCACTCTCCTCACCATTATAACAACATAAGAGTAATATGAATGCATGTCATGCATGATATCAGTCTCAACTATATCACCAATATGCAATAAACAAGTACAAGTCATATTATTGCCCACGGCAATCATCAATATTACCCTTCCCTTTCATAAGGTGAGGAGCTAGTATGTGATAAAGATACAACTAGGTGATAATTACATCACATAGCACATAGAATATGGGATGCATGCTCATCGCATGGAATCAACCTCAATAATCACCGCAATCATAGGTTCCATAGATTCATACTAGGGATTGCAATTCAATATTCAATTCTCGCAATAACCTTCCTCTTCCATATGACCAGGGATAACAAGAGAGAGAGAATTATATCAAATACATGAAATCACAATACAATGACACCACATAACAATATCGTAATAATGGCGACGAGCCCACATACCATTAATGGCGACAAGCCCACATAACAAATAATACCAACCTAGATGAATTTACCTCCACACCATGCCCGAAGGCCTATCATGCTTTCCCGTCAATCACTACTATTTACATACGTTTCGCTAACCGAGTCTAGACATAAAGTAAACCGTAACCTACCTCAATGCCGACCGGTAGTGTCACGAACTTTCACGCCAAGGCTTTTCCCTTCAAGTGCTTCCGAATTTCTATAGCGCTTATTCGTCACACAATATGTGTACGCTACCCAATAATACTTCAACCTATATTAAGACGCCAACAACTATGGTTAAGCTACGGAGATTCAACATATTATATATATATATAACTCCTTTCTAGATGTTTAGGCGATGTTTTCTCTTGTATCTAAACCAACCACATACTACCAATACAACATCAATAATTATGTGTTCAATACCAATCCGGACAGCCCACACAATATTCTAAACAGCCCACATTCATAACATGCAATAACGATTCACATACGACTTCGACATTCTCAAGTTACTTTTATTAGTTTGTAGCCTTAACGTTTCATGTAACAACTTATAACAGCCCATCCAACATACAATATGATGTATACTCTTAACTTATAATGATTCTTTCCAACTTAATGAAAACACAAGTCCAAAACAGTCCACTACCACAACATGTCCAAAATAGCCTCTCTAACCGACAACATAACGATGTTGAATTCTTGCAAACGTTTACGAACATACTAAGCCAACCACATGCGATTTTTATACATCATTTCATGTCTTCTTTTCATATAATTTCAGTAAGTTATGACCAGCTATCCACACGACAAGTACAACATCAATTCATACGCAACTACGCTATATCGTCATTTCTATAATCCTTACAACAATTCTCAAACGACTTTAGTTTCAACTCCAACCATTAAACACCTTCATTTCCATCATAAAATTCATGATAATAACAATCAAAATATCAAGTAAAAACAGTTCACTAACTTCTTCACAAAACAGTCCACACACGGCTACACCATGCTTCAACATCGCTCACATAAAATCATAGATTCAACCATTTTCATACTAACATAACTTCACCTTTAACCTTCCAATTCTTTTCATTCTTTTTACCATGAGATCTATGATAGTAACAACCATATTTATTAAAGAAAATCAGTCCATTAATTCCACCAAAACAGTCCTACGGCCAACTAACATTCCAACACCAACTTTCATGATTTTATGCATGCGATTCATGTTCGTCAAGTTACAACCATACTTCAACATCAACACATATAACCCCATAACTACCATCATGTTCCAACATCAACACACCTTATTTCATGCATACAACTTATATTCACACATCTACATCACCCTTAATACATGACAAGAAAGTTAGATCTTACCTTGACAACTTGACTTCTCTACTTGGCTAGAGTTGGTGACTTGAGATGGAAATGGTTCTTGTTGCTCCAAAGACTATCTTCACGTTTTAGGGACCTTCTAAAGGGTTGAAACACCTTGGAAAATAATTTTTGGATCAAGACTCAAAGGGCTCAAAAATCAGCCCCTTGGCCGAATGCTCTCTCTCTCTAGGCTTAAGTTTTCTTTCTTTGTGTTGTGTAGTTGAAATGAATTGTGATGGCTGATTTCTTGGTCATTATTTGGTTCAACTTTGATGCCTACAAGTTGGTCACATGCTCCACTTATGGCATGATTCATTCCATTAACTTTACACTTTAAATTTTCTAATTTGTTTTCTACAACTTTTGGCCAACCTCACCTTCTTGTTTCTCCTTTCTTCTTTCTTTTCAATTGTTTACAAGACAATTGTATGTGTGGTGAATGATTAATACACCACCCTTTGTCCATTGTAATTATGCCAAGATGAATGAGCAATATTTAATGTGAAATGATCCCTCCACCATGTTATGTCCTCCTAAAACAATGTATACTTTCATAAAGTAGTAGATGCTTAAATATTCAAATGCATACCTCACATGGATGCCTTATTTTCAGTCACTTGGCTGAATTCCATACTCCTTTCTTTCAATTTGGTTGTCCACAATATAATGTAAGTGTAGTGGATGAATCACATTTAAATGTATATTTGTATGTCTCCCATAGTAGTCTTATTTAAGATGACTTTGAGTCATCTTTTGGACATGGCATGTTAATGCTCATAATGGCTCATTGTTGCCACTAATTTTAACTTAACACCACAATTAAGTAGTTCCTAATTTCCATTAATGCTTCTATACCAAACAAAATTTGTAGATAAATTGTGACTTCAAACGAAATCGGAAGTTAAAGTCTCTACTTTGTATCTTGAGATAGTCTTAATACTCAGCCCGACTTGAATCATCCATATCTCCTTACCCCGATATCATTTTGACGAGCTGTTTGTTGCGTTGCAAACTAGACTCGATGAACTTAATTTTAGGCTTTTGAAACACCTTAAAACTCCTCATATACTAGGAGATATGCCTCCTACAATATAGGCTAAAATCGGGTCCGAGATTTTATCGAAATTGTTCCGATTCATTTCGTTTAACTTCTAATCCTCTTCCAACCTCATGTAACCTCTTATACATACATATACACAGTCATTTACATCCATAACAATTCATATACATGTCTCGAAGGGTCCGTAGAATCACAATAACCATAAGTAGAACTCACAAAGCTTCGACGAAACTCCAATCGAAAAAGTATATTCCTATCTTTTGTCCATCTTCTATATCATTACTAATAATCTCAAATACTTTAAAAGGTCACTCACATTACCTCATATACATACTCATAACGCGATTTCAAATCCTTTAGGTTACCGGTCACCTCGAGATACTTAAGACAACCATATTTATAACGATATTCTTACTAACTCGATTAACTTTCCTTGAACCTTCTTAACTCATTCTTTCTTGTTTTAATACAAGTAGCACCGGATTATTATGGAGTGTGACATTCTCCCCTCCTTTAGAACATTCGTCCTCGCATGTCAAATGAGGACTAAAACTCGTCAATTAAATAACCGAATCACCCGTTATCGCAGACTATAGACAGCAAGATTTGACCACGAAAAGGGTGTTTTAGGAATATTATGCCTAAAAGTGCTAAACGACCAAATGGGTCGTTACATGTATTAGTTAAGCTGCTTGGGTTCTAATACTTGCTAATGGTGATTCATATTATTAAAAGTTGTCCCATTTTGTTGTCTGTTTAGTTTATGATTCACTTGAGAAAAGATGGTGTAACCAGTTTGAATATCATGTTGAAACCCACCTAGTATAGGCTGATTAGTCTTCATAGTGGTTTCTTTAACTTATGGGACTCAATGCTTCCATTTTAGCTGTGAAATAGTGTGGTTAATGTATCTTGAACATGTTTTTCTTCCATCTTAAATGACCTCACTCATATAGAATAAGATGAAGTCAGGACTAGTTAATTGCTTTTTTTTTTATCAACTAATATACAAATTGGAAATGGAATCTGGTTCAGTTTGGCTTTTGGGTTGGCAAACTACTAATTGAAACATCTGTGATCATGATTTCACCTAGTGAAAGCCAGAATGTGTACCAAACTGCTTATGTTTTTTTTTAGGAAATCCTAAAATTGATGTGATTAGAGACCTAAATATGAAATCTTCTTTGGTTTGATTAATGCTTCAATCTCTTGTCTGAACTTGTGTGACTTAAACATATGATGCTTACAACTTATCCTAGTGTAACCCATATCACAAGTCCTACATATTGAAACTAGTCTACCTCTAAGTACTAAGGAGTTTGGTGAATTTGGTGAAACTGGAAAAGAAAAGGGTAAGCCCTTTAGGACCATAGGACCAGGTCATTACTTGAAGTTGATTAAGATAAATCTGATTCGTTTTTATTAGCTAGCAAGGTGGTTGTTAGTCATTAACCTGATTAATAACTACTTTGGGGAGTGAAAGAGGTAAAAATGGAAGAAAAGATAATTGTCAAGAATCTCAAAACTTGTTCTGTTACCCTTGATCTCTTGTTTTTTCTTTTCCCCAGCCCCATTATGTGTCCTATCTAATTGGTGAAGAAACTTGTGCTATGAAAGTAAGCTGGTGTGCTGTAAACTCTTGCATCTGCATTGATATTTCTTCATGAGCTAACCCTGATTTAATAGGTGGCCTTAAGTGTTCAAATTAACAAATTTAAAGTAGTAGGAGAATGGTGAAATGAAGTAGGTTTGGTCATGTTTTGTTAAGTCCTGAGTAGCTTAGGGATTGAGTTTTGCCTTTGGAATATGAGACTTGTTTTCTTTTCTTTGTACATGGATGAGGAATATGGTTTGATAATAATTGATGATCAGTGATTGCTCAGGCCTAAAAAATGGAGATAAGTATGTAGGATCCTGTAAGTCCTGTCAGAGTAAAAAGAAGAGGGTAAAAAAAAGGGACTGTAGTTGAAACCTTGAGGAAGTTAGCTTTATAATCTAAACTGTCCAGCCTCCCTTTAGCATGTGCTCAAGGATAAGAGAAGAGGACCATGAGTGTAGATGTGTGAGTTAAAACCACTTGACAAATGGGGAAGTCTTTTTAAAGACATCTTAGGAGAAGATTGAGAAAGAGTCAGGTATCACTTGATCCACAGTACCTTTCTTCCCAAATAAAAGATTGTCATGGCATATCCCACAAGTCGATGGGGTGTAACTTGCTATATATACACACTTAGTAGCCTCTTTTTGACTTTTCTAAGTTAGATGGATCCTAAAGAATGAACTTCTTTTGCACTAATAGTTGTTCACTTAGATCATTAAACCTGGTCTTAATGTTTGATTTTTAGATTCAAATGAACTTGCTGATCTACTCAAGTATGCTTTTAGGGATTAGTTGACTAGACTAGATGATACACAGTAGTTTGAGGATTGCAGTCATTGCTTAAAATTGGAAAGAGGAAAAGACTTCAAGTAGGAATACTGATTGCTGAAAAATAAGGCAAAAATGTTTTATGTGAACAATACAATAATGTGTAAAGACCCTCTAATATCTAGTTAGACTTGGTTCAGAGTTAAGACTTACATGGGAGTTCTGTGTGCATTGATTTGGTTTCATTTGTGTTTGGAAAAATGGTTTGTTTTCTATTTTCTAAGAAGAATTAAAATATTAAAAAGGGAGAAAAGGAGTGGCTTATATTAATTTAGGTTGGCAGCATAATGACTTAGAAATACACTTGATCTTTTTCTTTATAGTACTCCAGATAATATATCATGTCTTAAACCCCCTGAGATTTATCCTTGAGCTTATTAATCTAAACCCAGCTAGAGGATAATAAATGAACTTCGTCCTGTTTGAATAAGTATGCTTCCCCTTAGTGCAACATTAAGGGTATAATAACAACAAGTGAACTTGGAAATAATTCTAGGTGAGTTAGGAATACTGTTCAGCTAAAAAATGAGAAAGTTAAGAGTATGCCACTAATTGTGAATATGTTTAAGTCATGTGCATCTTCTTATAGGATTAATCTGTTTATTTCTACAATGGAATAGGGTTAGGGGAGAAGGACTAAAAGGGATCTCAAAACTCTTAACATTAAAAATATTCAATCTTCTGTGTATCCTTGGGACTATTGGTCTTTTTATTTGCTTAAAGTGTGTGTGAAAATGCAGTTGCTATACTTAAAACAACATACTTTACATAGAACCACTAGGACTTAAAGTCTCTTGGCACTGCTTACAGCTGACCTTGCCTGAATTCTAGTTGATTTGTCTTGACCTTTAACTAAAATAATCCCGAGGGCAATGCAGCATCCCACTTGTGTTTATTAAAGCTAGCAAAGCCATGACCTTTACTATACTTCCTTGGCATAATCAGATCTGCATGTGCTCTGTTTCTATTGATGTCATAGTAATTAGGGAGTAGTTGCTTCCCTTGTGTGTTGCATGCTAGTAAATGATTATTTCAATAAGAGGACTTTGATTCACCTACCTGAGTTTGTCCATATCATGTCCAGTAAGATTACAGACTTGTTCTCCTGTTCAGTTCTTGCATCATGTGTGACAATTACCCAGACTTTAAAATATGACCCATAAAGGTTGTAAAGACATTTGCTTGGGTTGTGCATAGGACACATATTCTTGTTGAAGGCTTTATATTAATAACTTTATATTCCTTCTGTGAATGCTAAATCTGCTGCTCATCTCTGTTGTATAGTACCAATATTGAGGCTTGTTTACCCTATACCTATATGCCTTACTTGCTTTACCATACCTACTTGACTCAATACTTCCTTGGAACCATGCCACGTCTATATGACTGTTTGTGTTATAATTGTTTGATTCAATCTAGTTTTGGCCATATTATGTCCATGTGTGTTACTTATTCCGTTGTCTAAATCATATTTAGTTGCCTTGGTCTTGGTTCATAAGAATAGTATATCTGTTGAGACTATCCATCTCTTCTTTTCATGTTCTCATCAGTTCTTATTAATTTATGATTATTGTACAACTGTGTATATTAGACCTGTCTTATTTATTCCAAGCTTGTATGTGGATATGTGAATCTGTGTCCTCCATGGCTGTGTTGGTTGGGAGAGGAAGTTTTGGTGGGGAGGGGGGCTTGGTTTGAACCTTCCCCTGGTGACCAGCCATGCCGGAGGTTCATGAAACCTCTTGAAACTTGTCCGGCATCAGGAATAAGAGGGGTGATGACTTTGCCTCCCCGCCACCCAAGTTCTGAGATGAGTTTAAGGACATGGAAGTACATATGCATACTACATGGGCTTATGAATAAATAGGATATTATGTTTGTATGTGTGTACATTTATGTGTATGATAGGACTTATAAGTGAATAGGGTACTGTGTATGTACATGTGTATAGCTATACATATGATAAGATCAGTAAAATATAAACTAACGGTGGTCTTTGATTCTTTCCTTCTTCACTGCATGGCCATTTGGGCCGAGGTGTAGCCACCCTATTGGGTCAAAGGCCCAATAGGGAAATTCTTGCGAATTCTTTGAGTTTAGGAAGAAAAGAAAAAGGGAAGCTAATATATTGAAGGCCCAGTCATGGGTGTAAATGACACGAAGGTCCAACCATGGGTGAAAATGGTTACTAGGGGTTTGGTACACCCCTAGTCTACCCTTTTTATATTATTTATGCCATTTCTACTTTCTTAAAACGTTTTTCTGTATTGTATTCATACTTGTAAAAACCCACAGTATTATTGGAATCGTTTATGTTTCGAATTAGGCATCTTAGGCAAACGGTGCATATGCTATTTAGATGACTCTAGATCCTTAAAACAATTCTTTTTTTTTTTTTTTTTGAAAACCTGAAAAACACGTACTGATTTTTGAACTTAAATGGGAACAAACCGCATCTGCTTTTAATAATAAATATTAACAAGACTAAGGGGTTTTTGAGGTCAAAATGGTATGATATGTCATTCAAAACTAAAGAGGATCAGTAAATTGGACAAATTCTTTTTCAATGATAAACACGTTTTATGGGGTTTTGAGTTAGCAAAATATGGTATTTTGGGTCAGAGTCCACCTAAGTTTCTAAAAAGAAAAACAGATGGTCAAAGTATTCTAGGGCCAGAGCCCATATAGCCTTTCCTTAAAAAAAAATGGTGAAAATATTTTTGGGCCAAAGCCCACTTGACTCTTTTTGTATAAATTAACGATTAAAGAAATTTTGGGCCAAGGCCCACATTTTTAGAAATGAATGAAGTATTTGGGCCAGAACCCATGTGACAGAGACGGTTAATAAAACAAATGAACCTCAGCTGGATTTTTCATAAATAAATCAGGGGTTTACCCGGAAAAACGACAAGCATCCTTTCACAAAATAAATCATTTTGCCATAAAACTCAAATTCATTTTCAAAGAATAAGTTCAATATGTCTAAAATTATGAAAAAAACCTTTTGTAAACTAAATGGTCGAAATTTTATACACCCATAGTTATAAAGTTTTGGATAAGGATGTTCTAGAAATGTATTAAACGGATTAACCCGATCCATGTATGAGTTAAGCATGAACAAAGCCCGTTTATCCCAGATTGTAAAATAAATAAATTTGCTATCTTTATAGAAAAACATTGCTATCCTTATATATAAAAGGAACTAGTTGTATCCGGATATTATAAATTGAAACCTAAATACCCTATATGTAAAGAGAATCCATTCAATTCTTTTCAAAATAATATGCAAAATGAGAAGACTTTTACGGGAAAATAAACACCAAATAAACAGTTCATGCAAATACTCAGACATTGGAATTCGAAGGTCAACCGTATAGTACGGATCCTTAATACTAGGGTGCCTAACACCTTCCCTGGGGATCACTAGAACCCTTACCTAGAACTTTGAATTAAGAAGGATTTTTCACGGTGTATGAATAAACCTTTCAAAACTGGTTTTCTTAATTTCCTAAAAATTAGGTGGCGACTCTTTTAAAACAAAGTCTAAAAGAGCACCAACGAGTTCAAAGTAACTTTTCCGAGCGCTAACCCTGCCCGCGAAAATGCGAACCGTAACAATCATTAAGAGACTGAAATTTACGAAACAACCTACAATTGTAGAATTGTTACGTCAAATTTGGAATATTTAAATTTTTAATTTAATTTTAAATACATATGTTTCTTAGATTTTAATTCTTTATCGGTAAGGTACAACTAATTATGAATTTATTAGTCTTTTAAATTAATGGAATATGAAAATCAATTGAGATTTTAATAGTAACAAGTATTTTATTTCCGTTTATATAACATAAAAAGTACAGAAAAATAATTTGTTGCGTGTCTTTGTTTATAACAGCTACGTGAGATCTAAACATCAAATGTCAATATACATAGATAACAGCACCTCACTTTAACAGTCATGAAATTTTCGGACAAAAGCTATCATTATAGAGAGGTTTGACTATATTAAAGTTACATTGAACTTCCTTCGTATAAGATTACTCTTATTTGAACTTACGCTCCGCCACTATTTTTTATCAAATACAACACTAAGTTATAGTCCAAGCCCACGATCAGATCATCAAAATCTCAACTTATCTCAACAAGAAGGAATATCAATATGTGGTGAGAAGCTTACTTGGCGAAGGTAAAGAAAAGGGAAAAAAGCAAGGAATAAATACATAGAAATTCACGTGCATTTCAAGTTTTTCCTTCTGACTTTTAGAGCATAGAATTGGAATATCTTCTTCAAGATTACATAGTCTAGTCACTCGAGCTGGCGGGATGCTGCAAACAGATAGTAACAGAAACTGAAATAATACCTATTCTGTCGGTAAAAAGAAAGAAAGCGACAGACCTGATTTACTCATAAAATCGCGATAATGTTTTGATTATCACAGCTAACCTAGTGAAGTAGAATTTTCCTTTTTCCTTTGTATAGTTGTATGTGTTGAAATTACTGATGATGGCATAAGCACGTGTGAGTTTTGATGATTGACAAAGTAAATGAACAAGACTAGTAAATCAGTTTTAGAGACAAATGTTTGAGATAAAGTGAATGAACTAAACACAGAAAGTTGATGGACAAAGTGACTGAACAAGGTGGGTAAACCGGGTATGGGGACATGTTCTATCCAAAGAGACAAATGCAGACAAAGTGAATGAACCAGGTCTGCAGACATGTTCTATCTCAGGGTGAATGAGCCAGTAGTGAAGAGATCATAGATAGATGCAAGATAAGGGTGATTGAAGCAGGTTTATGGACATGTTTCATCTCAGTCACTGAGACGATTCAGAGATGGATGAGACAAGTGCTTGAACCAGGTCCAAGTTCCAGCTCAGAGTCCTAATGTGAGTAGGATTCATGATTTATGGTAAAAAGACTTGTTGGACAAGTTGCAGGATTTCTTGCCATAATTTTTAACTTCATCATATTAAGATTATGTATAACTTATAACCCACAGTAACCGTCAATAGAAATCTAATTAAGTAACCTAAAAATTCAATAAATAATGTAAAAATATTATATAAAATTAATGCATATTTTCAAATATAGTAGTCCACAAATCTTATACTTGAATAATCCACAATTATTTGGTACATTTAAAGCAACAAATCTTTGAGGAATATTTAAAAGATAGACAAATCCCCCTTTTCTTATCAGATAGACAAATCAAGGCATGCCTCTATAATCTCAAAATCAAGAATAATATTGTAGATACCCTTACTTTATTTTCCTGTTCAACACTAATACTCCTATATAACTTCATGGAAGTTGAACTCTTTCTTTTACTAAAGCCTTAGACTACATTATTATTTCCTCAAGTTCTAAATAAACTATAGTTGCACTATATTATTAAAGTTTTCTATTTAACTTCATGGATGCAGTGAATAGATTAGGAGCAGAAAGCCCAGTGGTGATATTCAGCAAGAGCAATTGTTGCATGTCTCACAGTATTGAAACCCTAATTCGTAATTTTGGGGCGAATCCAACGGTGTATAAGCTTGATGAACTTGAGCAAGGAAAGAAGATGGAGAAAGCATTGATTGAAATGGGTTGCAATCCAAGCACTCCAGCTATATTTATTGGGAAAGAGTTTGTTGGTGGTTCTGATGAAGTGATGAGTCTCAATGTTAAAGGCAAGTTGAAGGAACTGCTCATTAAGGCTAATGCTATTTGGGTATAATCTATAGACTAGAACTATAGGTAGTATTTACACATGCAGTTTAAAAAGTGTTGTTTTTTTTTTTTTTTTTAACCAATATTAGTGTACTAAATAATGGTTTTTTTCCTCCTCAAAGATGATGTGACATATATAGATCAATCAATAAATAGTGTCTACTTTTATCATCAAGAATTCCAAAAGATGTTCACATGGAGTTGTTTTCTTAGTTATTATCCAGAACAATTTTCTGTTTATCCACTAAAATATGGTCTTCTTTTTTCCTTAAATGAATGTGATATAAATATGTCAGTAGATAATGTCTGTCAGTAGATAATGTCTAACAATTGGTACTCAGTAATCATCAATGGTGTTAGATATGGTTTCTTTAAATCTTCTAGAGGTTTAAACCAAGGTGATCCTTTATCTCCTGCTCTTTTTATAATTGCTGCTGAGACTCTTTCTAGAGCCTTGAATTATCTTCATCATAATAATAGGTTCATTAGCTTCTCTATGCATAAAAAAGGGCCACAGATTAATCATCGAAGTTATGCTGATGACCTTGTATTGTTCACCTCTGCTGATAAATACTCTATTAAGCTTATTATGAAACAACTGAAGTTGTATCAATAGGCCTCAAGACAAGAAATCAACAATGAAAAAACTTTCTTTCTCACTTATATTAAGACTGACAGAATTTATAACAGGAGGATCAGAAGGTGGACTGGTTACAAGCAAGCTTCCTTCCCCTTTACTTATTTAGGATGTCCCATATACTGTCGTAGAAAGAGAATTTCTTATTTCTTTGACATTTCCAAAAAGATTTTCAATAAGATTGCAGGTTGGCAAGGTAGATTTCTAACCTCCGGGAGGTAAGGCTGTGATTATTAAACAAGTTTTACAATCTCAGGCTTTACATATATTTGCTACCCTAATGCCCCTGTCACAGTTCTTTATGAGATTGAAATAATTTTTTCTGGGGAGAAAAAGATGGTAAGAATAGTTGTCATTGGTCCTCATGGGAGAGCATGAGTTTTCCAACCAAAGAAGGGGGATTGGGGTTCAAGAGCCTTTTGGATATCTGCTATACTTTTACTGCTAAAAGATGGTGGAGATTAAGGATAGAACCATCTCTGTGGGCCCAACTCCTAAAAGCTAAGTATTGTCAAAGAAGTAATCCCAACTCTAAGGTGATAGCTTCTAAATACTTTGCTGCCTGGAAGGATTTGCTTCACATCAGGGACAAAATGGAGAGCAATATCAACTAGAAAACTGACACTGGTAACATTTTATTTTGGTGGGTTAACTGGACCTACCAAGGTTCCATTTATCAAATGATTAACCCAACTCCCAAACCTGGTAATATAAAAGTCAAACAATTTTTATTGAAACAACAATAGGAGTTGGATAATATGGAGTCTTCTATACCAAGGGATATCTTGAATCTGATCAGGAATATTCCTATTGGCAATGAAGGTAAAGATGATGAGGCAATTTGGAATTTGAGTAGTAATGGAATTTTTAGTTACTCCACTGCCTTTGAATTCCTTAGTGACAAAGAGGTGGCTGCCCCTATTTATAATTTCATTTGGATAAAAGAAATCCCTTTCAAGATTTCTTTTTTCATGTGGAAACTCCTAAAGAAAAATCTTCCTCTGGATGCTTCTGTATTAAGATTTCACATTAATAAGGGTCCTAGTTGTTGTTGTTGCAGGATAGCATGCATTGAAACAGGAGACTATGTTTTTGTAGCGAGTGAACTGACCAAACTTGGCAAATTATTACAAGACCTTTGGGACTCAGCATCACTGGAAACACTGTCCAAGCAATTATATGGCAATGGTGGAGACAACAACCAAGATATATGATGCACAAATTCCTTCTACTAATCACACCAGTGATAGTATGTTGGGAGATTTGGAAAGCAAAATGTACACTAAAATTTGAAAAGAAAAAGATCACTGGCTTTAATATATGTTTTCAATCTCTGTTTCTGATCAAGGTGGCCATTGGAAAGAAATTCAAATTCATTGATTACACATGGAACTGGAGCAAAGTCTGTCTTATGGCAGAAAACTTCAAGGTAGTGATTACAAGCAAGATGATCAGATGGATAAAACCAACAGGCAACACTTGGAAACTCAACACTAATGGAAGTTATATGAAGAACCAAAACAAAGCAGGTGTTGGTGGTATTGTTAGGAACACAATTGGGAACATGATCATGGCTTTCTCATATCCTTCTCAATTTCGCAATAACAATTACAGTGAAGCCTATTCAGCTCTAATTAGAATCTCTTGGTGTGTTAATCATCAATTCGAGGCACTTGAAGTAGAATTGGATTCCATGCTAGTGGCTCAAATGTTAAATGGTACTCTTAAACCTCCATAGAGCACACAAAGTATCATTGATGAAATAAAGACAAAGATTACACACAGAAATATGTCTATTAAGCATTGCCATAGGGAAGGAAATGAGGTGGTGGGTGCTCTAACCCAACATGCTACACAAATTCAGGTACCAACGATTTTTTTGAATGAAGGAGACCTACCCACTGAGGCTAGAGGTCCATTAAGGATGAATAAACTCGACTTCCCATCTTTCAGAAGAAGAGTAAAGAAGAATACTAGCTGGTACTTTGAACCTCCTTGAGGTGTTTACTGTATGATACATTAGCTTCTGATAAGTTTCAATGCATTTGCATAGGCTCTATTTGTAAGATCTTCGGATCAAAATGGCAAAAAGGATGGTTATACTGTCCTAAAATTCAAAGGAGGTAAGGTATTATGTCCCCTCCAATCTGTTGTAACTGTGTTTGAAATCAATGGATGAGGTAGGGTCCTTGCCAAACCCCCCATCATCATCATGGTGATGGATTTTTTTTTTAATAAGAAGAAGAAGATAATTAATGTCTACTTGTACCATGCTAAAATCCTAAAAGATGTTCACAAGGTGTGGTGTTGTTTTGTTGTTATCCGGCATCATTTACTGTTTTCCCCGTTTTAAGTGCTAAATATGGTTCCTTTCTACCTTAAAGAGTTGTGATGTGTATCTTAGACTCTTAGTAAATAAAATAAATAATGTCTACTACCATGCAAGAAGCATTCATAAAATGTGTGATTTCAAATCTATATATATATATATATATAGCCAACCAGGTTTTCATCTTCTGAGTTTACCCCTACCTTGTTTATTAATCAACCTCCAAGGCTAGGTATGTTTTTTCAACAAGTTAACACTAGTTATGTTTTTTCAACAAGTTAATTAAAACTAGTTTATTTCAGTTTCTTTTTTAATATTATCCTCTCAAGAAACAATAGTTGTAATAATAGACTATCTGAAGAGAAAATATATCTCATTCAGTCAGTTCAATGCAAGGCCGGCCCCGAAAAATATTAATTTGCCAAGATTTATATCTTCGCTCAGGCTCTAAATTGGACATTGAGGTGTTAGAAAAATTGTGAAGGTGTACATTAACACCAAAATCTTTTGATTGGAAAGTTGTATGGATGATCAGAGGAAGTGAGAGCCGAGAGGTAGTTTGGAACAAGTTGAAAATGCATACGAAAAGTAATTTCCAACGCTTCAAACTATTTGTCATTTGAACGTTCCAACAAAATATTATGAGCATTTTGCTAAAAGGTATTCGTTCAGAAAAACTATGTGCGCGGGCTCGAGCGAGGCACATGGGCTTGCCCGCGCAGCCGGGTGTGACACGCAAGCAGCATGGAAGGACCTTCTCGTGCATTAGTCACGCGGCACGCAGGGTCTTCAGGTGCCCAGCAGCTATATGACCCAAGGGGGTCGGAGAGAGTTAATTATAACATTTTGGAACATTCCAAAGAGGATTTAGGAGGAGAAAATAGGCCTAGTTCATTACCTAATGCCAAGCCGCCAAGGTAAGATTTCTACCATATATTCACAAGAAATCGATGAATTAACATCGTTTAACAACCATGAGTTCCTAAATCTTAAGTTTCCACCAAAGGTTTAAAGGACTCTTGAAAAATTCAAAACATAAAGTTCATAAAAATATCGATTCAGATAATTCTCGTTACATCCTACTATTAAAGTTAGAAGTTTTACGATGTATTACAATTGTATAATGCAAGGTTGATGGAGTTTGGGAGCGAAACTAACTATAAACCCCAGATAGCAGTAGAAAATCTAAAATTACTATATATTGTTAAAAATGTGTTAAACATACTCGCGCTCCTGGATTCCCATCCCAAATCATGCCACTAAGTTCCAAATAGCATTATTGACTTATACAATGTCTCAAAACATGTTTTGAAGTGTTAAAACAAAATATAAGGAATCGCGTTGTTACATTTATCAGGTAACGTCTCTAATCCTACTAGTAGTACTAGGTAACGTCTCTAATCCTACTAGTAGTACTAACTCCATTCAGAAAAAAGATCAAAGAGCTAAAGTTGGCAAACAATACAATTTCCTAGGAGAAGAAAGTTCCTCCAAAAGAGTTTTGAGTTAATACTTCAAAACCCTTCTAAACTTTCCATGTTTTTTTTAGTTTAATATTTAAACTATAGGATGTTGTTGTTATCTCCCTAGATTATAAGATTTTCGATCTAAAATTCCCCTGCATGCCAAGCGGCACGGAGAGTGGCATCATATTAAGTGGTGCTTTTAGTTTGTACACACCCCTTAATAAATCTACTCACTTCTAGAAAGTAAGAAATATATTTACTATCTTACCCTTAATTTAATAACATTTATTTAATATGGTTTCTTGGTTATGTGAAATTCCACTTATCTAAATAAGGGTAAATTTTTTAAAAAAAAAAAAAATACTTTCTTGATTATGTGAAACACCACTTAATTTGGACCACAATAAAAAGGTAAAAGCAACACTTAATATGAACCGGAGGGAGTATTATTGTTAAGCTCTTTAATGTTTCTAGGTAATTAAGCATATGGATACCTAAACTATTCGATACCAGGAGAAAAATCATCTTATTAATATCTCCCAAGCATGCTAATAGTTTAAATGTGCCTTTTAATGATTCCAATATGAAAGTTTATTTGCTCATTAATGATCCTACCCTAAATATTATGGTGTCTGATATTAATATTTCTAATTCTAATAAAAAAATTAATAACATTTCTAATATCTCTCCAGAAATCCTTTGGTTACTATTTATATTACTTTTCACGGCGGTTTTAGACGTGAAAACAATTAAGAGAGGAGGCATGAAAATTATCAATCAATGCCTCAATCAATGCCTAAATCCCCAAATGATTATATTTTTAATACGAATACCACTGTCTCGGCTATATATTACTAAGCCAACAGTTTTCTTCACAAATTCGATAACTCCTTTTACATGCAAGCCAACAACTGCAATCATGTGATGAGACTAATGAAGATGGTACGATTTATGGGGAGCAGAGTACTAGTGATGACGATGAAGCTTCTAACACCGATGCTAAGAAAAATAGTACAGTGGAAGTGACGATCATTTAGATGAAGATGAAGAAGATGACAGCTCCTTACATGTCATCATCCTAATCTTCACAGTTATTGTTTGCCTTAGCATCTTTATTAGAAGTTTCAACATCATCACTAGTTGTATGTTCCCCATAAATTTTACCATCGGGGGCGGCTGAAGGGTAAAGCAGCTGCATGCTTTAGGTCCCCATAATTTTGGTGGCCTAAATTTCCTTCATAGGTGTACATGTAAGAAGTACCATTTTTCATAATACAAAGGAAAGAAATATAATTAGTGTTTGAAAGAAGAAGTACAGTTTTTCGAGTCATGAAAACAGCCTCATGCAGAAATGCAGGGTAAGGCTGTGTACGATTGACCATTGTGGTCCGGCCCTTTTCCAGACCCCGGGCATAGCGGGACCTTAGTGCACCGCACTGCCTTTTTTAAAAGGAAAGAAAGATGAAATCGTTGAGCAATGTCGGATGCTTTAAACACATTTTAGAAAAAATATTTATTAAAGATTTTATTAGCTTTCATTTGTATGTGTAACAACTTTTAGCCATAGGGTTCGACGGGTAATACAGGTTAGATGTCAATCACATCCCGCCCCAATTTGGGGGAATCAAAATTGAAGCTAAAGAAGGAAGAAGGAAATAAGTTAAAAGACATGAAATTGCTCAAATAATTAAAATTACATATTAAGGAGCTATACTATCTTAAATCAGTAGGTTATAAATAGAAGGATCCTAACTTTTTAAGCGTCACGAGTTCGATACGTTAAAAGCTGCACGATTACAAGAATGATTGAGACTTTTTTTTCTTTTTCTTTTTTTAATTTTGGATAGTGGGTTAGATTACTAATAGATAAGAATTAATTAAGATTGTTCGAAGAAGACCGTTGACGTAATCAGGCAAATACACTCCACTTTGAGTTAATTTATTTCAATAAGCAACACTAGAGTTCCTTTTATTTATTTTTCGAAAAGATCAATGAATTTACTCCATTCTCAGAAACAGCATAGCATGTATGACACTTCAAAAATGTCATCTTGAGTGACGGGATTAAAGCGAACATCTAAAACTGTTCAAGAATTGGAAGAAAAATGTAAACCTTTACCTCCATATTAGTACCAAAGACGATAATGAGCAAACTCATTTACATACCCTTGTCCCTTTAATACGAGTACTATATTCCATTGTCACTTTAAGGTAAAGATACTAAAAATCTAAAAGAGGGGGCAGGTAAGTTATAGTGTATATCTGGATAGATTTTCTGTGTTTATATACATATTAACTTTTGAATACTCTGAATAGATGCAAAAGGTTTGCTCAAGCGATCTAGGGGCGTTCAAAATTGTCTCTAGTGTTTTAGGTTCGATTCCCATCGACAACATTATTTTTTATATTTAGCTTTCGTTGTTTTTTCCGGACACCCCCAATGAAAATCCTGATCCGCCACTGAAGAGTGGCATATGTTGAAACACTTCTTGAAAACAGAGATTTACCCATAACTAGAAGGAATATTTGTATTATTTCCACCAAATAGGAAGAACACAGAAACATGCATTATTTATTGTTAGAACAGTCGAACTTTAAAATTTTAAGTTTTTCTGCTTAAACATGGCATGGCTCTAGCATCTGTAGTTTATAGCGGCTAATATAGAATAATAGAATTCATAGCGTGCGTTTTAGCTTTCCTTATCTGCTTCCCCAGGGAGCCTAAATATCAGGAAAAATGAAAACACAGTCGTTCCTTTGAAGCAATGTGGTGAATTGTGACATAAAAAACTTGTTTCGATCGTTTATGCTGTCAGCCATTTGTGTCCCGAGCCTGAGAATATCCTTCAGGTACAAAAATATACCATCTTCAGAAATTCAAATATTGCAGGAAGCAACATTGCTAGCAAAGGTGGATCTAGAATTTGAAGTTTACGAGTTCTATAACGATTTCAAGTTAATATATGATAATAACTAGGTTCACAGTCGAATATTTATAAATATTTTATGAATTTCTTAATATAAATACAGGGTCAAAACAAAAGCTACTGGGGTCATGTGAACCCATACCTATAGGCTAGGTCCGCCCTGATTGCCAGCACCTTAACATCTTAACCATCATTCATCATCATAACCGCCCATAAGTTGCAAGTATATCTCTTAGCTTCTTTGCTTCGGCATCCAAGCTGTCAAAGCTGGTAGAACTAGGTATCCTCCAACTCCAGTTTCCAAACTGCAATTACGGGAAAGAAAAGAGAACGAAAACGTTGATTCAAGAGAACTTGTGAGACATTAGGACTCATTTCGCTTGATGTGTTAGATGAAATAATCATGAAATAAAACTTGGTATTGCTTTATCCAGGTTTTTTGGTTTGTAGTTTGAATACAGCATCGCTAATCCTCGTATACTTTAAAATACACCAATTGGTTTATTACTTTTGTACCTAATATAACAAGGAATAACAATACATGGATTAACTAATACATGGGTTAAAAGGCAACACTACCCTTTATCTTTCCTCAAACCCATCATCAACATTCAACATCCTTTCAATGTTATCAAGTTTAAGATATAAGCGTACATCTAAAATTTACCCTATATATCCATTTCTAGTACAAAGAACCAAATGCCTGACAGAAAGTTAATCTCTGCATTTCTAATCTCTGTATTACAATCCCGCTAACTTGTTTCTATATCAAACGACTCCTAACATGAAGAAGTTCTACTACATAACAACGCCAGTATATTGATGTGGTTTCTAGATATACTATTATAATTCAGATGCTATTGAAACGCAAAAGAGATTCAACAGTCAAGGAAATAGTATTTTGGTTCATAGCTAGAGAGTTCCAAAGTGCCAATAGAATTGGTTACTCACTATTCACTATATATAAACAGATTTCTGTCTATACCTGAGTGGCTGGAATATTCATTCTAGAATCACTCCCAAGACCAAGGACATCCTGCATTGGTATAATTGCAATACGGGCTACAGAAGAAACTGCAGCTTTGATCAGGCCCCACGATATTTCCTCTTCCTCAATGTTTGATAAATACTTTAGTACCTGATACAGCAGTTTAAGTGAACAACAGACTCGGGTTCATTGTTCGTCTCACGTTATGTATAGCCAAAAAATGACAAAATGACAAAATGGTCTCTTATATTTGAGGGTTGGTTCAAAATAGTCCCTTAAGTATGTAGTGAACAATTTTGGTCCCTTAAGTTTGCCAAAAGTTAACATTTTTAGTCTCCGCAAATGGTTTAACAATTTATGTTCGTTAGATTTGATGTAACCAGTGGAAGAAAAGATTTAACCATAAACACCAACGAAGTCTCATCAAATCCTACAATATGCAACACAAAAGCTGCACTAGACACTAAAAAGATTTAAAAACAAAAATATAGCATATCAAAAAAGATACACCAGACTCTAGAAATAAATTAAAAAAAAAAAAATAGCACAAACTACAAAAAATTATACCTCTAAATGTGAGTTCTCGCTAATTCCTTCTTTTTTCCATAGTTCCCATCAAATCTAATAGCCAGAGTTCGCTAAATATTTGGCGGAGACTAAAAGTGTTATCTTTTGGCAAACTTAAAGGACCAAAACTGTTAAGTGCTATGTAAGGGACTATTTTGAACTTACCCTCAAACATAAGGGACTAATTTTGTCATTTTCTCGTACAAAAACACATGGTTTAGTCAATGCATCATACTGACATTGGATTTCTCTTCCTGTGGCAAGATGTTCCACCAACCTCGGATCTAAGACATGCAAAAAAAGGAAATGCTTACAAATGTTGGATGGGGAGTAGTTATAATAGGGACGGGGTAAAAACACATTAAAGCAAGATCAAGCACAGAAGATTACCGTATCATTGTCATGTGTTCCAGTATACACAACTTGGTTCTGCTCATGATTGTGAGGCAAATGAGGGTTTTCAGCATCACTGCCAAATGCTGAACAACACAAGGAAGAACGAGTTTATACCAAGATTTCCTCATAAATTTCAACGCTACTTTCTGCACACATTCTATAGGTACAACAGAAGATATAAATACCAAACTGGAGTACGGCCATTCCAGGTGCCTCAATGGACTTTCTTAGCTGAACAACGTCCGTGGTGATTACTCCCTGTCATTTAGCATTACTAGAATGAGAAGATATAGCAATAAAGCCATAAAACTACATAAAGGCATTAATCTTTACTTCCTAAAAGATGAAGTTATGGGAGTGTCCAACCATTCAAATGTCTACCAAATTACAAAAGAATGCTCCAGGGGAGACATTAAAGCAGGCATTTTTTTTTATATTGATAGGAAGCATTAAAGCAGACATAAAATCAGAGATTTCAGAGAGAAAATATGTGTTATGCTCTCCTAAGACATACCAAGTCTTCTGCTATAATATTTATCTTCCCAACAGCTTGGAATATAGCATCAAACAAAGGTTTTCCAGGTCCCACCTAAGTCATTAAAATAAAACAATGAGATAGTTTTTGACATTAAGACTCAAAACATGAAAGAAATGTGAAGAGATCTGACTTTCCAACGCCCCAGCATTGCGACTTTTGCTTCTGCGAGTATGGATTATAAAAGTTACATGAGTGCCCAATTGATACAAAGTTAAATGTAAGCCTATAAACATCCAACATTAGTTACCAGAAGGAACAGCCCAAAATCCAGCAAATCCTCTAAAGTGATCTATCCTAAATTCATCAAAAAGATCCGTTGCACGTCGAATCCGGCGTACCCACCATGAAAATCCCTCCTTCTTCATGGCTTTCCAATCATAGAGAGGGCTTTTAGCAAAAAAGAAAATCAGAGTAAATAGTGGATAGCACAACAATTGACAGTTTAACATTGAACTTAGATATGATCTGCCAGTTAACTAAAATGGCAAGTTTCCACCAGGTATGTCTTCTAAAAGCAATAACTAGATATACTTCCAAGCTCAAATAGATATTTTTAGATAAAGGAAATGTTTGTTCGACAATCTAGTGTCCGAATAACACTTACCTGCCCCATAGTTGACCAGTTTCACTAAAAGCGTCTGGAGGAACACCACTAACTATAAGAGGGAAACCTTTCCTATTCTGTCACAGAGATAGATGGTTTAAGCAGATTAGCTTTAAAAGTTGGTAGAGGTAATTCACCAACTTATTTATCATCAAGGTCCCCAGGGATACTAACCAGCAAAAATTGTTTCTTATTGGCCCAAACATCAGCACTGTGATATCCAACATATATTGGCATGTCTCCCATTATACTGATTCCTTTGGATCGTGCATAGTCACGAACCTTTTTCCATTGTCTTTGGAATAAAAACTGCTGTGCTATGAATATGTCAATCTGTTCCAGGTAGCAGTAGATCACTGTTCAATGTTTGCCTAATTTCAAGGATCCAACTTGGTCAGCATTCGAATTTTTAAAGAGGTCTTACAAAATCCTTTTCACTTTGATAAACTTCTTCTAGAGCTGCAAGATGGCGATTTTTCAATGGTTCAGGCCAATCATACCAGCTAATAGTGTTTAAAGAGTTGTCTATGGCAGCAAAATAAGCCGCATCCTCCAGCCAACCTGCACTTTCATTGAATAAATGATGTTTAGCAATAGCAGGCATCAGTAGAACCACTTTTAGTAATTATTAACATGTCCCACCATTTTCTGACTTCTCTTTTCATTTCAAAGTGAATATATCAACACACAACAACGAAATTACATGCCATCAGCAACTGCCATGAGCGATATCATATCATTTTCCGTTTCTTACTTGTAATATAACAACATGATACATTGCTTTTTGGGATGAGATTCCCAAAAAAAAAAAACTTGTAACTATGTTTGTTACTAATTTACTTTTTCAAAACTACCCTGAGCGAGTGGGGTGTGAAAATATTAATTTTAGAAGTATTTACTGATTACCCACTAGTAATAATGACAATAACGAGTTGGGTTATTTAAAATAGAGTTAGAAAAAGGTTCTAGAACCTAGCTTATCGGATTCTTTACGTATGAGTAATCTTCCACTGCCACAATAAGTTAACTAGTGGTCTAACTTCCTCTGAAGTACAATTCAATAAGCTAATTAGAGGCAAAAAAAAAAAAAAAAAAAATACAAGTTTTCAAGTTCCTCCAATGTTAAGGAAGCTTCACCACAAATCTCATTGTCCCACCACCTATTTCTTTTTTCAGCCAAGAAAAAAAAGATTTATATATTTTATTTAGAATAGACCTTGATTTATTCCAATAACTTCTTTTCTTATAAAAACCAAAAGTAAACCGCGTGTATGATTCAATTTAATCTCTAACCAAAAAATCCTTTTCGGAGGATAATCAAGTCAGTACAATACATTTTACTACATATGTGGGGATCAGAACAGCACAAAATGATCTTCAATCATTCCCGGTGGAACCAAGGTCGATTGTCGCCACCTTTCTTGTATCTTGTAGAATCCCCATGAGGACCCTCTGAGAGTTGTGCATATATTTTAGGGATAAATAGTTATATATAGTCCTTGGATGGAAGGTATACACATCTTATGGCATATGAATCGCGTCTCATTTAACTAGGCGTAATTGTTTTATAAATGTTGATTGGGCCGTTTGATGTCTTGCCTATCCGTTATGGTCAATATGTGATATGGGACTGGGTAAACCTCTCATTGCCCTAATATAGCAACCAAACATCGGAAGAATCATTATCACAGTTTGGAAGACCATGGCTGTCCTTGCTCTTATACCTTAATCAGGAAATGAAATATGTTTATCTTACTCGAAATATTTGGATCCCGGCGAAAGTTCTCGAGCTGGTCTTTCAGTTCCCCTTCACTGGAGAGAAGTCTCTTTGCTGCCTAAAATGATTAAGGAATAAATTACCCTTTAAGATCATCTGCGCTATCAATTTTTGAAGGGAAAAAATTATTTATCTCTAATGAGAAAGAAAACGGAGACAGAAAGCTTGAGTACAGAAGAATAAAAGTTTGACAATTTGAAGCAGACATGTAAGGAAGTTGAAGGGAAAAGAAATATTTGTATATTCTTAAGCCTCCTTTCTCTTCTCCCCACACCCAAATCCATTCTATTGAAAGTATTTTTCAACCCTTTGGTTTCTTAATGTTCATGTTTATATAATAAAAGAAGAACTAGCGACAAGTATCTGCTCATTTTTACCTTGGTTATTAAAGGATCTTTTATCTCAGAAATAGTCGAGTAATTGACACGGTCCGCAGCTCTTCAGAACAATGAAAAAGAACCAAACAATAAGAATCGGATGTGAAGTAATGCTCCAAAATATTTCTATGTGCAGAAACACTAATGAATTGTAAGGAGAATGTTATGAAGTGGCTCACATTGGCTCCGGAAGCTCCTCCTTCTTTAATAAACCATCATCAACAAGTTCTTCAAGAGAAATCAAAAGGGTGTTTCCACAATTTGCATCCTGAAAGCAACCAGTGATGTCATTTCAATGTTGTAGAGATTAACAATATGACTGTTTCAAGATCTCTACAGATTGTAGGTATGAATACTTAATCAAATAAATTTCATTGCAAAGAGAATGAACCCAATATAACATGAATCAAACACCACAAAATTTTCAAAGTTGTGCCTCATTGAATGTGCATATTCAAGCAGTTCACGTTACAGCATTTTGTCCGAAGTACTCAGTAATTTTTTTCAAAGAAAAATTTAGCTTCTCCTGCTTTCTATTGAATTTCAATGTCATGTAGAAAGGATGACCATGACCAACTCACTTAAAACGTAATAAAAGGAGAATTCATATCACCTGCCCTGAATAGGGTGATCCATCTTCATTGGCTCTCTTTCCAGGTGGTACAAGCGGAAGAACCTGCAAATAAGCACAGAAAGTCATGTCGCTTTTTAGTTTCAAATTAGTAATAAGAAAGTTATAATCAGCTCGGTTCCATTGTTTGGACGAAGGGTGAGATTGGATCTTGATCTCCGGTTTTAAGAGCAGACTATTATGTTCTCAAGTAAATATTCAAAATCATACTTACTACATCAATCAAGACCATATAACTTGAGACGATAAGCTCCTCAAAACAATCATTACGAGGACAATCTGGAGCTAACAAGAGAGTGCAAACTCTAGACCAGAAGGAAAAGCTAAATAACCAGAAAGGTACTTCTTGCCCTTATTAGTAAGTGAGCTGCTATTCCCCTTACCAAATTCCTAACAAATTACAACCCAGGCATCAACTATTGTAGGTTCCAACACACACATACATGAGTTGATGTAAGTGCAAAACTGAGATGCCAAGATCCCTGTTATCTAGATGCTAATTTCTTGAAAGCAAGTACCTACATTTGTAAGCTTTTTTTCCCCTTTTCCTGTGACAAATAAGTACTAATAAATACTCCTCCGTTCATTTTTACTTGTCCACTATTCTAAAAATAGATTTTCACTTTTACTTGTCCACTTTAGCATATCAAGACAAAAATAATTTATTTTTCCTGTTTTACCCATAGCATTAATTACTCAATTCAAATCTTTTTTTTCAAGTCCATTAAAATTATGAACCAATTAATATGGGTACCATGGTAAATTATGCACTTCATTTATTATTTCTTAAGGGGTGTGCATAGTCAATAGTGGACAAGTAAAAGTGAACGGAGGGAGTAGTTATACTCACAACTCCTATTTGTGCTAGCTTTTAATTCTTTCAGGTGTGGCTTGTATGGAAGAAAACATTTTCCGAAACATGTTTTCCAGTTTTTCCCATGTTTGGTTGGTAAAACTTTTTGGAAAACATTTTATCTAGGAAAGCAAGTTTCGTAAAAATGAGGAAAATGACTTCGCTAATGGAAGTAGGGAAAACAAGTTCCATTAGTGACATTCCACATTAATTGTCTTCCCCTCACCCTCCAATACACCCCACCTCCATCCCCACCCCCATAGTCCCCCATCCCCACACTCCTAACCTCCACCCAACCTCCATAGTTTTGCCTAGATTATATAAAATGCTTTTGGAATAATATTTTCTTCTTACTTACCAAACACCAGAAAATAAGTGAAAATGGAAAACATTTCGTCCGTACCATACCAAACACGCCGTTAGCTTCAGCATTCTTTTATCATATTTGTAATCTTTCCACTAAGACATAACCTTTGTGCTCCTTGCTACCATAAAAAGAGGTAAGAAACTATTGGCATGGTAGCATAGTAGAATTCTAATCTTGCAACCATAATGTCACATCCAAATGGTAAAACAAAAAAGGGCTTCTTTCATTTTTGGCCCCTCTACCAAACTTAATTACGGACGCTAGCCAAAATATACAAAACCTATACACTGATTATGTATATCATATGTATATTTATGTTGGAGTCCCACATCAGTGGGTAAATGGCTGTTTAGTCTCCTTAAATGGTCTTGGACAATCCTCACTCATGAGCTAGCTATTGGATTGAGTTATGCCCAAGATCCATTTCTATATCAATTTATGTTTATTATATGTATATTTATACTTAAAATATATCAAACCTATACATTTGTTGGCTATTTCATAAATTCGATCACCGAAAGTCATTGGACTGTAATTATCTTTTAAAAAAAAGTTCCTTCTTTTTTGTTAATTACTACTCCCTCCATCCCAATTTAAGTGCATTACTTTTTCTTTTTCTTTTTTTTTTTATTTGTCCCAGAAAGAGTGTATTTTTCTATATTTAATAAGTTTTTCAATTTCAATATTCTACATGGCAAGTTTAAGAACATAAGATTTGTACTACACACATATATTTAATTTAAAACTCGGTGCTCAGTCAAAACATTTAAATTAGGATGGGGAGTAATTACTAGTAATAAGCAACAGTAACAGGGCACATTTCTCAGTGTCCAAGTATAATATTTTAAAAGAGAAAGTTGAAGTGTGACCTGCCAAAGGGAGCAACCAGAAAGATTGAGCCAATCAAGAAACCTGAAAGCCTGAGGACCAAGATCACCAATACCATATGGTCCAGGAAACGACGTCGGATGGAGTAACACACCAGCTCTTCTACGATCACTTAACTGCCGTTTGGGCAACCAATCAGCATACTCCATCGGTAAATCCTCGCCTACACAAGGAACAACGTTGCCGTTTTGATACCGTAATCTTTTTCCATGGAAACTGAAAGTGGGTTTAGATAATTTTGGGATGGGAGAGTGGAAAATGTTATTCAATTTGGGAGAAGAAAAAGAAGAAGGTGTTATTAGTGAGAAACAAGTTGGAATCGCCATTGATTGATAATGAGAAAAGACTGTTAGTTTATTTTCTTCACATTTATGAGCTTATACGCATATAGAGAGTTGGATTTGAGAATCTGAATATTGTGATTGGCGTATTTTGCTGGGGATGGAAGAGAAGCAGTTGCGGTAGGGAACAAGGAGCACGTGATGCACCTCATACTGGACACCATTTTCATTTTACTCACCCCTTAACAAATAAATATTAATTAAGATGGATATTTGACATACTTTACTTTATTAATATCTAAATTTTAATTTCTCTTCAATAAATATTTATTACTTATGTATCATCTTCATTAATAATAAAATTTTATTCCGTCCGTCACAAAATAAGAGTCAGTTTAGAAAAAAATAAACTCCTTCCCACAGATTTGACGTGCCCCACTAGGGATAACAATGGTATATACATACCGATACAAACGAATATCGCGGTTTTGGTATTACGGTATTTGGTATGATATTTGGTATGAATTTAAATTTTCTTTGGTATTTGATACGGTATTTGGTATTTATAAAATGGATACCCGATACCGTATCAAATCAAGTTTGTACTACATATATACATATATATTATATTTACTACTAGCTAAATATATAGACTAGTTTTCGTAGAAAAAATTACATCACATCTCATTTAATGCCAATTTGTATCTAATAGAAAATTGTAATCATAACCTTTATCCAATATGTTTCATGCTTTCATGTGTGCTTAGGCCACTATAGGATATCTTATTTTTCAATACATTGAGACTCGAAACGGTGAAAATGGCCTATTCTCTATTTCTTTTAATGAAATTTTGGTGTAAAATTGTATAGGACTTTATGCTTAATTTTTCTTAGACTTTGGAACTTTATATTATCATGATTCACCATGTTGTGTAATTGATTAACGAAGAAAATTAATACTTTCTTTTAAATATGTCTATTTGTGTATGGTGTTAGTTTAATATAATTGAGAAAAGTTGATGTTATAATCCTTTATTACATGAGATATATGTAAGTCGAAGTTAAATAAATTATGATTCAATTAACCGTGAAATCTTAAGAAACCGAAAAATACCGAACCATACCGAATTAGTTTGGTATGGTAATGGTATCGTATTTTTAAAAAGCGAATACGACGTTATCAAACCAAAATTTCAAATACCGTGACCAACCAAGTGACAATAAACCCTACCCCATGTCCCACCACTAAAATTGCCTCAAACAACAATGGTTATAAAATACTATGTGGACAAACCACGTGTCCTTGGGCAAACGATCCTTTTCTGATACATTTAAAAGCACTCACGGTTGCCATGGACAAATAATGAAATAAATTCAAAAGCAAGGGCAAATGTAGCCGTAGAAGGGGACGCAAGATTCTTGTAGAATGGATAGCTAATAGTCCAAACTTTCATTTCATGATGTGCAACACTACAATGCATAATTTTCCTGAAATGCCATAATTGTCCTCATGCCAGGCAGACATGTTGACCCTGACATGTGTGCTTATCCCCACTTAGTAATAGCAGTAGATAGTAGATTTGATACATCAATTAGCCTTTGTAAGGTTTTAAATCTCGTTTCATATGTTTATCCGTTTTCGTTTTTCCTTTTTTGTTTATGTTTAGGAATAAAACTCATTAATCGATGTTAACATTTTAATGCATGCAAATTAATTTAATATAATATTGAATGTTAACTTGAGATTGGAGGACAAAGAATGCCTTTGTTCATCTCTAAATAAAGCATAGCATTGATAAATGAAGATGTTAGAAAACCAAAACTCCTGATTCATAAACAAAGAGCATAGTGTGATCTCTAACCACATAAGAAAGGAAATTTTCAAGATTAGTAAGGAAAACAAAACTTTCAAAACAAAGAGAACCAAAATACATTAAAAATTACGGAAAAAATAAAATCTTCGGAACACGGTAAAACTATGTGAAATATACACAGATTTTTGACCAATTTAGCAACAGTGGACAAAAAATCTCTTAGTGTCAAAAGCGGGTGTTGCCTCATGTAGAAGCTTCACCAGAATCTCTGTTTTGACTTATCGTTCCTTGCAAGCAAAAACATTTTCTAGGTTAAATCCTCCGAGATTAAGTAAAATTAACAATGCTGCTGCAAACATGAAAATGAATTAAGATAGAATATCCATAGGTGGGGAAGTAGAAGCTATAACTACCGCTCAAAACACAGGAACCCAAATTTTATGCCAAATGCTTGAAATGGCATAGGCTAGTTGTTACTCCATTTAAAATAAGTTTCTTTTAGTTTATGAGCCCTTGAATAAAAACTCACATTAATCGGATGTTATTTTTACCAATTTACCCTAATTAATGCTTAGAAAAAGAAAAGTTATTTAATGATTCTTGATAATAAATAAGGGTAAGTTTGGAAGAATAGAATTAATTTCTTCTTGAAATCCTAAAGTGATACTTATTTTGGAACAAAATAAAAAGCCTAAAAGGACACTTATTTTGGAATGGAGGGAGTATAAGCAAAAAAATCAGTAGATTGACAGGAGTATTAAGTTAAATTTCAGAACATGATTTACCTAGAAATAAAGTCTGGGAGAATGAGAGAATATGTAGATCGAGATTTGTGGCAGAAAGTCTTCTTAGCAGTTTCAACCGCAAGAGTGGTCTTACAATTTCACCAACCACAGTTATAACTCACAAATTTCTTTTTCCTAATGCCTAGCAACCTGTAAATTGTTATTGAGAAAAAGTAGGACTCTGTAAGATGCAAGGTAAATTTAAGTTCTTCGTGTTTTCGAAAGTTTTTGCGAGTGATATTGAGGAAAAAATAGGAGTCTTTCACTAACAGAATTGTGAATCCATTTCCATAAGTTGACAAATGTCATATTTTCATAGAGACACTTGGTGCAATGACAAAGCTAAAGTTGATGATATTATGTATATACTACATATGTCGCCATAATCGCATAGTATTATAGATTCTCAACAATATCATCCAATATTATTTAGAAGAAAACACTAAGCAAAAAACATCTATTGTTACGAATAGAATATTCACGTTGACCTGAGATACATCAGGAGCAACGGGTGAGGTCACAGGATAAGATTTATAAAACTTCATTTTGCATGCAATTTTTTATTCTTACTCATCTCCTGCATAGCTATTTTTCTGACTTCTCTCTTCTTCATTAAAAAAATTTAAACATTCACAAGCATGTTCTTTCGTTCTCCAAAATTGTCGAATCCTCCAAAAAACGTACTACTTTTGGAGGATCCGACACGCACCCGTTGGCATTTTGAAGATAAATTGCAACATAGGTATAAGTCAGTAAAGAACTTTGAGACGAAGGAAGTATAATAGGAATGCAAAAGAACATCAAAGTTACCTCTCGATTATTCATCAAAATTTACCACATACTATTTTTTTTTTTTTACTTCACAACTCCTAGACATGTCCCTGGCAGTCATATGTAACTTCAATAATCAATTGTCATTACTTAGTAGACAATGTCGGAGAATATTTTTTACATTCCCATATCATTCTTGATTTAGTTTTTTTTTTTTGGAGAAGAATTCATCATTCTGGATGTTCTTTTTCTCAAGCATATACTGCAATCTAATTTGAATCTCCCAATTAAATTGGCTAAATGAATCTCTCATGTACTTTCTGAAAGAAAATGAAAACCTTGCACAAATGCATAGTACAGGACGAAACAAAAGTCAATCATCAATATTTTAGCCCTGTTTAAGATAAATACACCAGGTTGATAAAAATCAAATAACAGAGTACACAGATTCCATGTGAAAATTGCATTACAATGTGGCGTACTAACTAACAAAGCATAATCCAAACCTAAAAATGCAATGTGGAAATAAAACGACCCCATATCTTAAATAAAGACAAATAAATTCAGAGAACGCTATGGAATACATTCAGATCCAACAACAAACTCAGAAACCATAATACATAACTTATCCAAGAAAGGAGAAAAATATTATATTTACCTATGGGTGAGAATTTGGGTGATCTTCATTAACGTTTCTACTGGAGAACAATTCACTCGGCTGGATCTTCTTCGTCGCAGATATACTACAATTAAGATGGGGATTAATAACCCAGTTGTCCCTCCTCCACCATTACTCCAGCCCCTTTCTTGTCTTTGCTTCTTCACCGCCTCACAACCACCATCTAAATTTAGAAAAAACGGAGCACTGATGAAAAAAAAAAAAAAGTCATCACCTTTCTTAATATAGTTCTATGAAATTGAATTACTTGCATAACCTTAATTAAACTGATATTCATAAAAGTTAATTTTCACTCTAAGCAATTAATATGCTAACCTACTTATTACATTAATAAACATCATTCAACAGTCCTGGTTTCAACAACTTGTAATAAACCCTCAGAACAAACTATGACATATCACTACCCAAATTGGATCACAATATTAAACTCAATAAGCAAAATAAATAAATAAATAAAAACTAAAAAATTTACCTTGTATGATAAATATCGTGATTGATGGTAGTAAGAGGAATCTGAGGGGCATTACAATTTCCGTTGATGAACGAAGAACACAGAATAATAAACCGAACTCCAAACAGGACAACACAAACTACAAATTTCAGAGACAAACACCAACATCCGGCGTTTGTTGTTTGATTCAACCTCAGATCTCTCATCTCATCTAAAATCTCTTATCTTCGACAATCCCAAATCTATTCTTCTCAGATTTAACTGTTCCTTCCACGCAGATTTAACTGTTCCTTCCACGCGCATGTTCTCGTCATCCATGATATTGGATTTGAAACTGTGGGGTTCAATGCTTCTGCTCCCTGGATTTTTTGATTGATTTACTCTATTTCTAGAGTTGAACCAAAAGTAGAAATTGGAAGCCAAGAAATTGGTTGGAACGTTTCCAGAGAATGTAGAAAGACATACTATGTTTTCTGATTTAGAAGTTGCAACTCTCTTTAAACTTTTTAACTTTATTTTGCTGAGGAACCACGTCTTTGTGGTCTTTTATTTTTTTTACGGAAAAGGCTCAAATATGCCATCCAACTATCGTTTCATTTACGCCATCATCAATCTCTATTTATTCGAACATCAATGGCTCATTTATGCCATTGAACAAAAATGGCTCATTTACGCCACTCATCAATAGTTTGACATTTATTTAGCAGCCACTTTATTCCAAAATGATTCATCCACGTTCATATTTCATTAAAAAAACGACAATACCATATATGATATATGGCACTCCTTAAGTGCCTACGTCATTTAATTAAAAACATACATTTTAAATACTAAATTAATAAAAAATCCATATATACACGTCTTTTCCATATTCTGGACAAGTCAAATATATGGTATTTAAAGCTATGTTAATGAAATATGACATGGATGTCATTTTAATGGCAAAAAATGTGAGTACATGGCGGAGGATAGAAATGTTAGTTCAATACGATATGGAGAATACATAACATTCTTAATTATACAAAATGCACAATCTTCTTCTTCCACCTGCTGATACCTATGTTACTGGTTGAGAGAAATTCATCCTTTAGAAACTTGCTCAAGAAGCTTTTTTTTTTTTTTAAAAAAAAAAAAAACTTTTAATTTTTATTTTGTATTTTAGCAATATATATATGTGGTGATGATCATGTCATCACATGAGTACTCCTTTCCTTGGTCATATATAGAACTTGGGATCTCCAGTTGATCAACTAAATGCAACACTTTTTTTTCCAATACGCAAGTATTATTTAAAAAACAAATGGTGTGCGTTAAATATGAAGGAAAACATTTTCCGATGAATAACCATGTTTAATAGAGCCCGCTAGTAATATATCCTTTGAGCTAAAAAAATTTAAAACGTGTCATTAAGATGTAAGCTTACTTATATATCTAACAAATAGTGTTTCGAAAATAACTTTCATCCTAAAAGTAGTGTCACATCTTGACCCCATCGCAAGGTCCACACAAGAGTGACTATATTCCAACCACCACGACCCAACTAAATATTGTCCACACACACACACACACACCACATGGTTTTAAAAAAAAAATGTTACGAATTGTTGTTGAAAAAAAATTTTGACGATGTCGGGTTACATTTGGGACCCCACCCCCAACTATATAAAAGAGGAATATGATCTATTAAACCCCATGCCATAAGTTATCTCTTTATTTTCTTAGTTGCTTAGATTAATTAGGAATCTCCCTTTGAGAGAAATTTTGTTTTTTTTTGGAAATTTGATTACTTTTTTGGAGTATTTGTAATAAAAAAAAAACCCTTATATTTGTACGTGTAATTATATTATATATATATATATATATATCATTACATAAACAAAAGGGAGGGGCTTGGGGAGATCTCTCTGGTGGTTTAGAAAATTAAAGAAAATTTAAAACTTCAAAAAAAAAATTACCCATATATACCACGTTACAGGTTACCTATTTGGACAAGTGGGGTTAGGGCTGTTAGGCTATGTCACAATCTCTATATAATACTAATGACAAAAAATATGAGTACATGGCGGAGGGAGGATATAAATGTTAGTTCAATACGATATGGAGAATACATAACATTCTTAATTATACAAAATGCATAATCTTCTTCTTCCCTGCTGATACCTATATTACTGGTTGAGAGAAATTCATCCTTTAGAAACTTACTCAAGAAGCTTGCAAAATACATACATACATAATACATAACATACATATATATATATATATATATATATATATATATATATATATATATATATATATATTGCTAATCATCCTCAAAGCAAAGTACTCCTTTCCTTGGTCGAATTCTGAACTTGGGATCTCCCGTTGATCAACTAAATGCAACACTTCTAATACAAGACTTAGATATACATATAAAAATTGTCAAATTTTTAATAAATATTATATTTTGAATTCATAATTCTAAAAGTATAATAATATAACACTAACATCATAAAGATTGAACCTATCAAATTAAAATTCTAAATTTACTGTCATAGTTAAGAGAGGCTCACCATAGTGACCAAAAGGATAGTTTATTCCTGGAAAATACTCCAGATTGTTTCAAAAAAGGCAGAAGTTGTGTTGATTGCTGCGTGAAATAACTATTCCCAAATACTGAAATGTAATCCAGAACCAAACTGACATTTTTATCTGAAGTAATTGATTAATTAACCATTACAAATGGTAATTGAATTTTCCAGTTTTTCCTAGTTTCCTATTAAAATATTTTCCATTGTAAATAATAGCAATCATTGTGTGAAGATAAACATCGCAAGAAGTAGCAAATAGGAATTCAAATTAAGGAAAGGAAAGAAAAGAATTAATACATAAAACAAAATGGGAAGGAAGGTATAATTAGCTGCAGTTTAAAGACAGTGTAGCTAGCTAGTTAATTCCTTTTCGAAATTGAATATACAACATCATGTCCCAAGAGAACAACACATTCTCTAAGTCTCAAATAAAGGTATACATAAAGTGAGAAAACTTAATCACAATGAAAGATGACAACTTCATATTACCATTTTCACGTGTGGCCTCCCTCTCTTTTGATGGTTTATTATTGTACTAACTTCTTTATAATATATTTAACTATGATATGATATCTATTTACAAGATATCTATGTCGCTCGGACTCTTCAAAAATGTCATCGGTGCGTGTTGGATCTGCTAGAAGTAGTGCATTTTTTTAGAATCCAGCACGGATACGACAACATTTTTGGAGAGTTCGGGCAACATAGCAAGACACTAATTAACTAAGGTCCTAATCACATATTGTACTTCAAACCCTTTGATAAAATAAGCTACTTATAACACTTTCTTTTTTCAATATTTATACTTGTCGTTCGATATTTGAGGTCTAGATATCGTCAGTCCAATCGCTAAGCTCGTTTTCATAGAACAAGCCATCGACGATTTGATCGATTAATGAATCGATGAAGGTGTTACAACCAATGGTGAAGATTCTGCCAACTCTGCTACGAGAACTTGAAGTCCAAGCAAAAATGGCAGCACAAGCTACAGCAGCAATAGAAACACCAGCAGCTTCAGCTATTCCTTGAAAATCAGTCTTTCTGAATACTGAATTTCCAGTCACAACTTCCATGGACACTGTTGCTGCAAATACAATCTGAAGCACATAGACAAGTACTTAACTTAGAAATGTCAAGGAATTTGTACTATCAGTGCAATTGAACTGGTTATTGTGGGTTATTACTCTATCTTTAATTTCAAGTTACCATATCAAGCTTGATATGAAAAGTTATATGTTGTAAAGCAGCTTAACTTCACACTGTAATTATTCTTTATTTTGTCTGTGCACATAATGTGAACTCCTCTTTTTCTTTTTTACTACGTGGTATTTGGTATCGAGCCAGCTTTGAGGCCTGACTAATTTGGATTCGCGTTGAAAGGACCCATTTTTTAGAATAGAGAATACTCCGTTCCCAAGACTCTCGACACGTCTGCTTCCCCACCCCAAACTTCGGTGGTTAGAGTAAACTCTTAATTATATTAGTGATGCGATAAGTCTGTTGAAAATATATGATTATTTATTTCCATTCATCAGGATGACTTTCAAATTTTAGACTTGAATTAGACAATACTTCTCATTTCGAAATATTTGGTGTTCTTTTGGCTATAATTTGATGTCGGTTTGCTATGGATCTAATAAATTTTCATGAGATAGAAAGATCTGTTAGCTTACATCTTAGTACTTAGTCAAGTTTCAAGAGTGAATCACCTTGTTTAGCTAAACAGGTTGAGGGGAAATTGCAGTAACAAAGAGTTTACTGCTCTTTCTTTTTTTTTTTATAAAGAGGTTATCGTCTTTTACCAACAGTTTGAAAGATACCGTATTAACCACCACACAAAAGCTTTTCGACTATCAAGATTCAAGTCCTCTAATTTTGGAGTGTCTTCTGGCACTTGTAGTCTTTTTATCAATTTCTAATAAAAGGAAAAGTATTCAAGCAATATATATATATAATCTACAAACTTTTGTAAATTTTATAAGAACTTATTTCTTGTACTAGGGAATCATACTTCTCCTCGCAGGTGTTCGAGAGTCAAACTTTTAAATAAAAACTAAAATCTTTAAGCAGTTTGATTCATAAATATTTTTCACTTTATTTAAGTATTTTTGAAATTAGAGCTGAAGATGGAATGGTGTGAAATTGAAAACTCGCATTTTATTTAAACATATGATTCCAAACTAGATTATGAGTTCCTTTTTCAAATTTGGAAAAGTATTGATATTTCTCGATTAATTAATAATTAATTTTAAAAGGCGTATAAAAAAATTATGAAAAAGCTAAATTCTCGTATTAGACTAACTCAATATTTTAAAATTAAAATTTATATATTTAAAAACTACACAAAAAGTATATACTTCTAAGTGACAACTTTTCTTTAAAAAAAAATACATCTTAAAATATTAGTTAAAGTTCAATACGATTTAAATCTCGAGAAACGAAAAATATCATATAAATTGATATCACATAACTTAATATCATTTGACTCTGAAGAAGGAAAAAATATCACATAACATGGAAGGAGAGTATAAGACTAGTAATATAACCAGGAAAAAAGTGACGAAGTAACTAATTACCATGGCAAGTCGACCAGATATAATCTCAAAATCCTGACTCTTCTTAGAACTCTCAATATACTCCGACAACGTTGCGAAAAATGGAGAAACCTCATCATCTTCACCATTAAACCCGTTTTTAGTCTTGATTACTCCAACAGGATCCGAACCAAATGACCTTAAAGTAGTCAACCTAGGTTGTAACATTATTTTTCCATTATTATTGTTCTCCTGCCCTCTAGGTTCTGATGATGACATGACTCTCAGCTTCTGAACCGGGGTAAAAACCGCCGGTTCAGTCTTCTGAGTCTGTGGTTTAATAAGCTCACAAAAAACCGGTCTTAAGGCCATTTGGAGAAACAAGAAAGAAAGAAAGAGAAAAACAAGCAAAGAGATGATTCCTTAAAATTGGGAACGAGATAGAGAGAGAGAGCATTTTGAGAGGGCGTTATTCTGGATGGAATATTGGGGAGAGTTTTTTAAATCAAATCAAATGGTCCTTTTACTTTGAGGGTCATCTATTTTTCATCCTTTTTCTTTTAAATTTGTAATAATTCAGCACTTCTAGTCCCACTAATAGAATATTGAACAAGCCACAAGACAAAAGAAAATGTCATATTGTCATGTTAAGAGTGAAAAATGAGCTAATAGAGATGGTTTTCTTGTCTAGTAAATTTTTTTCTTCGGTCTGTGGAAATTTTAGATAAACAAATACTTTTTTAGTAAGGAAAATATACTGCAATTAGGGGGAAATTGAACTATTAAAGAAGAATGGATCACAATCGTCATTTAACTTTGTCAAGTAGAAGACATTATAGTTATTTATCGGTTTTGAATGTTGTTGGTTTGGTTTTATCGGTTATCGACTAATGATCAGCTAAAAGTTGTTCACAAAATTCGATTATTGGTTTAACCGATATGGATTGCCAGCTTATATTTTTTAAACGCCTACAATGGAATATAAAAGGGAACCTATGATACTGCAAGATATAGTTATATGTAGATGCAAGATCTGTGTCCTCAAAATTCGAAGTAATTGACAACATATGGAAGAAAGCAACTGAAACCAAATCAAAAGAAGAACCTTAACACATAATTAAATGATACGCTTGGGAGTTTCATCAGTTGGACTAAACGTGCTTAACTTTTACAAACTTAAATGACATATATGCTCAGGGTAATATAATACGGACAAAAACAGACATATCCTAAACTTAAGAGAACATTTTGATTAAAGACTCATTTTAGGGGTACGGGTTAGTTATTGGTGGTGATTGTGAATAGTCCACGTCTAAGAAAAGGGATGTCTGGTGTAAGGTGTAGTATAGTTATTGGGTGGAGAGAAAAAGAGAAGACGTGGATGTTGAATTGGTCGTTAACATGACTTTCAAAGTAGCAAGGTGAGTAATGACGACTAAGAATTGAATGGAGAAATGAGTAATGATAAATTTTATTTTTTTATTTTTTTATTTTGACACTTCAACTAAATATTATTCTTATTAAACAACTAAACTTGTTCTCAAGTGTATCTATCAAATACAATCCGACTTACATAGCATATATGGTGAAGAACCACCACTTAAACCAATCAAATAACAAAATTGGAAAATGAGAAATCAAAATTGAAAACTAAAACTGAAAAATAGAAACTGAAAACTAAAACTGGAAAATAAGAAATCAAAACTAGAACCTAAAACTGAAAATAAAAACTTAAAATGAAAAGTAAAAACTGAAAACCAAAATTGGAAAATAAAAATTGGAAAATCAAAAACTGAAAAATAAGAAACCAAAACTGAAAAATAAAAACCAAAATTGAAAATAAAGAAACCAAATCCGGAATATTAGAAACCAAAACTAGAAAATAAGAAATCAAAACTGGATTGGTTTAAGTAGTGGTTCTTCATCATATATGCTATGTAAGTCGGATTGTGTTTGATAGACACACTTGAGGCCAAATTCAGGGGTTCAATAGGAATAACACTTAGTTGAGGTGCCAAAATGGAAAAAAGGGGCAAGTTTAGGGATCCGCATATGCATTAAGCCTAAATTATTGGTTGGATAATACAGCATCAACAACTTAAATGACCCAAAAAGTGAGATTGGGTACCAAAATAACACATTAATTTTTTTTTTACCAAAGTACCCTTTACGCACTAAATTAGTGCGCAAAAGGGGTTCACTAAATGACCCACCATCTTCCCCACCCCGATCGGTCCCCCCCCCCCCACACACACGCTCTTTTTATTTATTTTTTATTTTTTAAAAAAAGCGTAATTAATGACCAAAAACCGAGGTCGCACATTCAAAAAATACCATTTTCGTGTTATTTTTTAACCCAAAAGTCAATATTCTTGGTATACTCAAGTCGAACAAGTTTCAAAGCTTGATTTCGAATAAAAGCGCGTAGAACTCGATTTCAAAAACTCAAAAGCAACCTTTAATCTAGGTATTTTACTATGAATTTTATATTATATTGTTAAATATATTATTATCCTAAGCATGATTAATGTTAAATAGCTGCGGATTTCGAAAAAAAAATATTACGCAAAAAAAAAAAAAAAAAAAAAAACTCAATAGGGGGCTGTCTATTGCGATCAGCCCTTTTCTTCGTTTTGTTTTTAAAAAAAAGTTGTTAATTGTTTGATTAGCTTATTATTAATTATTTGTTAATGATATATTAATATTTAATTATTTGTTAATTGTTTGATTAGCTAATTGTTAATTATTTGATAATGACATGTTAATCTTTATTTTTTTGTTAATGAATTGTTAATTGTTTGATTATAGGAAAATATACTAATCTCCTAATAATATCTTTATTTGTTAATTTAGTTATTTGTTAAATTGTTTAATCCATGTTAATTATTAATGTGCTAATTAGTTATCTAATTTTATGTGTTAATCTAATTTTATTTGCTAATTAGTTATGTAATTTATGTGTTAATGTGCTAATTAGTGGTCTAATTAATTATCAATTGTTAATTAGAAATAGTTAAACCTTAATATCCTTAATATTATATTTGTTAGTTAATTGTAGTTAATCCTTAGTTTAAGATTAAAAATATTATTAATATAATATTAGTTAGTTAATTGTAGTTAGTATAATAATTAATTAAAAATTATTAATTCATAAATTTAGATAGTTAATATAATTTCCCGTTAAAGGATTATTTAGTTAGTATAATTTTTCGATAAAGGATTACATAATTAATATTACATGTTAATGATCAATTAAAAGTTATTAATACTGATACGACGCCTCCATGGATCCCAACTCTCTTCATCCGGGGCCCTTCGATGCATCAGTACTCTATTTACAGGGAAATCATAGATCTCAGCTATTATGGAATATGGGGAGATACATTCTAGTACGTTGTTCCGTCCCCATAGGATAGAACATACGTGGGATCATGTGGGGCCTCGGCCCCCATATCATCGCATATTAGATATAGTTTATCAGGCAGTATCTACCATTAAATCGCTGTTGGTCAGGTATAGCATGATAATTGATAAGGCTCTTGTGACGGCCATGATTGAGTGATGACGACCGGAGACCCATACATTTCATCTCCCTACTGGTGAAGCCACTATCACGCTTGAGGAAGTGGAGGTCATATATGGTCTACGGGTAGATGGACGCCCATTATAGATTGAGGAGCATCAGCAGCCCAGATGGTATCAGCAGGAGTTTACTAGGCTCACTGGTTTCGTGCCGGAGGAGGGTGATTTCTGCGGATAGACTCGGGTGTCGTTGGTTTCCCTTTGTACTCACCTGCGCCTCGTAGACATCCAACATCCTATTACAGAGGACACACCTCCTCAGGTGGATGTCGATTGTCGTGCTTGTCTGTATTTACTCATCAGATTTGGGGGCATCTTGTTCCCGAACACATTGGGTTGCCATGTGAGTTTACGATACTTGCTATATATGGACGATCTGGGCGAGTTAGAATGTTATAGTTGGGGAGTTGCTGTTCTGGATTACCTGTATCGATCATTATGTCGAGCGTTTGGAAGTCGGTGGATTTCACGCGCTCCTCCAGATAATATATTTAAAAGTGTGTAATTTCATTCTAAATATAGCTTTTTGAAACGACGACTAATAAAATATTTTTTTTAATAACCATTTCAGATAGAGGTATGGTCTAGGATGAGGCCTTTTCAGCCCATAGCTGCGCACCCTCAGCCTGACTTCATTGCTGAGGGCATGCCCTACGCGAGAAGATGGACGGGAGGCGTAATCCGAGATGTGGATACGCACCACAGACTTCTTCCGTTCAGGGATCAGCTAGATCGCATGAAGAAGGTGGTGGGGATCGCCTTAGGCCTAGGGTTGCTCTAAAGGCTCCCACACGTGGGACCTAAGTAAGGAGGTGGATGGAGATTGTGTATATGTAAATAAATTGTACATTTTATGTTAATATTATATTTTTACTGGTATTATTTTCCTAATGATAATTAGTTATCTTAGTCTTTATTATCGTTTATTAATAACTCGTGTGACGTCCTAAATTAATTATGAAAAAAATCTCGACATATTCGAAATAAAGTAATGCCTTGACTAAATAATAAAAAGCTTAAATCAAAACCTTATAAAATAAAATGCTTAAACCTAAAGATTACAAGTTTCCAAACAAACAAAACTTACTTTGACGCACTTTACAACCCCTAAAACAACGATCCAAACGTTTAGGTATACTTGATATATTGAGCCTACATTATTATTCGCAGAAAAAGATATCAGGTTCTATATAAAATATTGATATTCCAGCGTGTTAAAACATGATTAATCTTTGGTCAAAGTATGAAAAAAATGTGAAATTTCAAAACTTTGAAGTTGCACAAGTGTGGGTCATTTAGTGAAACCCCTTTGCGCACTAATTTAGTGCGCAATAGGACTTAACTGTAAAGTTATAGTTTAGTCCTATTGCGCACTAAGGATACTTTGGTAAAAAAAAAATGCATTATTTTGATACCCAAACCCACTTTTTGGGTCATTTAAGTTGCGGATTCGGGGTATGCATATGCATGGTGGGACCTAATGAAGGTTATGTGAGAGCAATATTCAAAATTCAAAAGTTTGGAGGCTACAGGTTTAAATTGGTGGGAGAGTTACGGATTGGGCTCCTCTCAATTTCCGTTCTCTCCATTTTTCTCAAGTTCTACCCAAGATTAGGGACACATGACATAGGTTAGATTTAATGGCTAAGATTTAATTGACTAAAAAAAGCCTTAACCATGGTTTAGATAATTCATAACTTGTCCATAAATAAATGGGAAAAGGGTCAAAAATATCCCTCTACTTTGTTTTAATGACTAAAAATATCATCCGAACATATTTTGGTTCATTTATGCCCCTGCCGTTATGAAAGTTAACAAATATACCCTTCATTTGATAAAAATCCCCAAATTGATTAAAATAACCCGATTTTATACAAAATAACCCATTTTCCTATTTTACCTGCCCCAACCCACCTCCTAAAATAACTCATTCTTCCTTCTCTCTCATATTTTCCCCTACAACTCTCAAGCTGTCGATTCCATCAATTATATCAAGTTTAAGAAGTGACTTTTGAAACCAGAAAACATTTTAAATTTCATCTTTGTCAAACATCTATAGTTTATAAACCTGTTATTCATTATTTGAATAGAAATTATGTTCAAGCTCTTCCGTTAGAAAGGAAAGCAAAGAAAGACAGAAACAATTGACTTTCATTTCGGAAACAACCACACATACTTTTAAATAGTTAGTACTGCAGAGCAACCAACTAAGCAGATAAATAGAGCACTAACTTATCACTAACCTATGACCTGAAGTAATGGCTAAAAGATCGTTGACCCCATTACCTAACTAATTTCAACATAATTAGGACTCCTGACATGACTTAACTGAAATATAAAAATTGTAGCTATAAACATGCACTAACTTTTGAATTAGTCAACAGCTAAAGAGAAAGTAAGTCTCAATTGATGGGCTTGATAGCCGGAGGAGAAAATATGAGAGAGAAGGAAGAATAGGTTGTTTTAGAAGGTGGGTTGTGGCTGGTAAAATAGGAGAATGGATTATTTTTTATGAAATCGAGTTGTTGTAATCAATTTGGGAATTTCCGTTAAATGAAGGGTATATTTGTTAACTTTCGTAACGGCAGGGGCATAAATAATCCAAAATTAGTTCGGAGGATATTTTTAGTCATTAAAACAAAGTAGAGGGATATTTTTTACCCTTTTCCCTAAATAAATATACTAATTTTTTTTTTCTCTCTGTTCCTATTTTTTTTCCCACAGCCGTATTAGTCTTCTTCCAATTTTACTTGAATTAATAGCTTACAATTTATCTTCCATTTATTTTTAGTTAATCATTTGATTTCATTTTTTCTTTAGAACTTTCTCTTTAAAATTAGATATCGCAAGGATACGACACTTCAATATTTTTAATAACTAGGTGCCTTAATTATAAGAAAACTATAATTGCCTTATTCACATATATTCTTATTAAATCTATGATTAACGTTTTTGTAATAATTCATCACTAACTTTAGCAACACATACTTTATCAACCTTGTTGCTACACAATTAGCTCAACCTAATAAAATTTGTGAAAATGTCATGAAACTTGCCCCTCTTTCAGCCTTCATACAGTGGCATTTTCATGTTGTGGAAGAAGTGATATATATTTCTAGAAGCACTATAGCATTGGTTAATGTTTATGGAGCGTAAACTATCTATGTCATAATTTTATTGAACTGGGTTTTCTCAGGTGAACCAGTTCATGAATATAAGAGTTCAGTAAAATTTGAAGAAGACTGATATGGTTGTGGGGGGAAAAAATAGGAAGAGAGAGAAAAGTTTAAATATATTTATTTGTGGACAAGTTATTAATTATCTAAATCATGGTTAGGACATTGTTTTAGTCAATTAAATCTTAACTATTAATTTTAACCTATACCATGTGTCCCTAATTTAAGGGGTCAAGTGGTTATTTGATCCTTTACAAAAGATCTTTTTCTTGTGGAACTCTACAATTTTTTTTTTAAAAAGTTTATGACCCTTGTGGGACCTGCATATTCAAAAGTGATTTCCAAGTCAGCATTTGTGATTGCCTTGCAAAATAGAAGGGCCTTATTGAAATTAAAAGATGGTTAAAAGAAATTTGGGAAAAAATAATTGTACATATTTGGAAACAGCTGGTTCTTTTCCCTCCATCTGATCAAGCTTCTCAAACAAGATGGTGTGAAAAAATAGATGTCTTGTGTCACGACCCAACCCCGTAGGCCGTGACTAGTGCCCGAGCTGGACACTCGTATACGTACCTGTTAGATATAGTCAACCCGAAACTAAACACAATATGGAAGCTTGCAAAGATAAGACGTTATCTCAAAACGTCACATTTATATATCAAGGTAACCTGTCTCCTGAGGAGTCACAACCAATCAAACATGACATAATACGCAAGCCGACAAGGCTGCCGCTACATACGGGAACATTCCAAAATATATACGCAAGCCGACAAGGCTGCCACTACATACAACATCCCAAAATACATACGCAAGCCGACAAGGCTGCCACTACGTACGGGAACATTCCAAAATAAGTCATATTGACACAGTTGAACAACATCTATATACAACTCACACATATGTCTACGTACCTCAAGAGTATCAATAGTGAAATATGACGGACGGGCCCCGCCGTACCCCCGGATAAACATAAATATACATCACCGTATCCGTACCAAAAGTCTAGGCTCCGAACAATGGAGCACTCCAAGACAACCGAGTAGAAGCCCTAAGTCGAGGATCACCAAATCGAGTATCTATACTGCGCGGTATGAAACACAAGACCAAAGAAAAAGGGGGTCGACGAGATATGTACCGAGTATATAAAGCATGAAACATAATAAGGAAGATCATAAATCGAAGTAGAGATTCCGGAGGCAAGTATGACAATCAAGGAATCACTGTACCTGTGCCTTATGAGATGAAAATCATGCATAGCTATATCATATACAATATCCGGCCCATTATGGACTCGGTGAATAAGTCGAATACATGTGTACCATGCCTGGCCCATCATGGGACTCGGTGCCATCATCACATCATCATATTATCATATCATCATATCATCATATATATATATATCGTACCTGGCCCTCTAGTGAGGGACTTGGTGAACAATGCAGTGAAAATGTGCACGAATACATACCCGGTCCGGGACTCGGTGAAAGATACAATAACAGTATGCACGAGCAGAGTAGTGAGCAACCATATGCAAACTAAATCATCATCTGAGACTCAATAGAATAAGTAGAATAAACTAACACTCGAGTATCAAAGGCGATAGTCATGTTTAGTACCCTTTGAATGTCACTATGGACTATATCAAATAGAGCCTCAGGAATCATAGACACGTATCAAGATACATGAAATAGCTTATGGAAGTCAAGGACATTAGCCATCCTAGTGTCTATAAGAATAGGAGCTTATACATTCGTCGTTGTTCGTTTCATATAAATCATGCCAAAAGAAAGAAAGGATAGCTTTACATACCTTTAACGCTTATTCGTGACACAATACGTATACGCTGCCCGAAGTGTCTCAACCTATATTAAAACGTTAAGAATTATAGTTAAGCTACGGAAAGGTTTAAAACGTATTTCGACGTTAGTAGCTTACTTCTAGAAAATTGGGCGGCATTTCCCCTATATTGTTCATTTCCCTCACATTCAAGCCAACTATGAAACGACCAAATCAACATCAACAACCACACGTTCAATTACTATATCAAGACTAGCCAAGACAAGATTCAAGAATACTCCGAACAGCCCGCATAACATTCCAACCAGCCCACACATTACAACATTCAATAATCGTTAACATAACGGCTACGACATATTCAAGTTACTCTTAATAATCTATAGCCACAACACTTCATCGAAACAACCTTACAATAGTCCAACAATTACAACAACACAATGCATAATCTTACTACACCTAGTCCTCCAACTCAACAAGAACAACAACACAACCAGAACCATATCCTTCTCAAATACAATACAACCATAATCTTAATTATCAAATTCCTTCACTTTCATCATATAGTCAATGATAACAATAACGACAACATTAATCGAAATTAATCCACCATTCTTTAGATTAGAACAGCCCCAACATGGCCCAACAGAATCTTAACATTAACATATACAATTCCTTCACTTTTAACACATAATCCATAACAATAATAACAACAACAACAATCAACCTACTCTAATTTAAGCAACTACAATTCTGTCCATTTCAACACCAACACTAATCATGCAATTTTCTTACTTCCAATTCCACTTAATACAAATTAATCTCTTCATTACAACATCATTAACTCCAATTTTATGACAAAAGAAGAAACCTTACCTCAAATTTAATTTGAACAGACCTACAATAGCTTGCACAATTCGCACCACTTCATCTTCTTCAATTTAAATCCCTAACCTTGCTGCTCCCTTTAGTACTTAGAACACCTTAGGAATTTACTTCTTTTACCATAAAAAACATGGGTTGATCAAGGGCTGCCATGGCCGTGAGCTTGGCAGCCATGGCTATTGTGATCTTCTCTCCAAATCAAGGGGAAGTTAGTGATTTAATGGTGTTGAAAAAAAAAAGGGCTGGCCGTGCTTGGTGAAGCTGCCATGGCCGTGGCTCTCTCTACTTCACTTGGTGAAGATGAGAGCTTCTCTCTCTAAATTCAACTTTGTGGATGAAATAAATGAATAATGAGTCATCCATTAGCTATTTATGTTACACCTTGGAAAATTTCGCGTTATCAAGACTGTGGATGGCTTAGTATGAGCTCAGGGGAGAGCAGAGTTACACAAGGATTATGGATGAAGATTTTATCTGAGCATAAGAACATATATATGACATTTGGAGAGTGTTTGGAGTAAATCGGTTAACATGATCACTCGATGATAGCCCTCGAAACCATGAGTTAAGGTGGGGCCCACATGTCGGGATTTTGTAAAGGATATATTATAAGTGATACAAGTAGTACATGGAAAGTTGAGCAAGTCCTAAGAAGGAACCATAAGCCAAATATGGACATAAGCCCTCCAAAAGGACGATTTAAGGAAACGTTTTCGGGTGATCTAAATTGGAGGGGCAAAAACGGCATTATAAGTTTGGAATTTGGAAAAACACCAAGAATAAAAGTTGTAGATAATTGAAAGATATTTCTAACCATAGGTCATGGGCCCTCAAACGATGTCGGAATCAAGAGTTATGGCCATTTTAAGAGCAAGACCCCAAGCCGCCAAATGGTTCCGGGCCCCACATGAATAAGTCGGTGGAACCGACCTAGGGGATATAAATACCCCATCAGCCCATTTTTTTTCAGAATATTAACATTCCAAAGAGTCCTAGAAGCCTCTCAAAACATCTCCCAAATATTATAGTCCGATAAATCAAGAATTTGATAAGATTACGCCAAACTAGTCCGTGAAAGGCGATTGTTCTTGCTTCTACTTAACCTTGGTATTGGAAAAGGTTGATGTGGCTGAGTTTTTTTCAAGCATAAGGTATGTTGTTCATCCCATCTTTTATGTTGAGTTTATTTGAAGGTCTAGCAAGCCTTAAAAACAAAACTAGTCATGGAGAAAATGTCGTAGAATGTTGTATTGTAGTTGTTGTGTTTATGGGCTGTTTTGGACGTGTTGTGGCCGTGTGGATGGACTGATTTACGCATATAAAAATGGTATCTAACATGGTTGGCGTATTGATGAGATTATACTCCCTGATTGGGATGGAAGAAAGTGCATATTGTTGTTGTATGTTGAAAAACGTCGTGTGGGACGTTTATGGAATATGTTGGTATGAATAATAGCGTTGTTGATGTTGGTATTATTGTTGTTGTTGATTGCTTGCTGAATTGTAATTTTGGGCTAGGCATATAAACGGGGGAGATCTTTGCCCGATTTTCGGCAGAATATAGAATAGTTTGATTTGAACTTTGGTACAAGTGTGCAATAAAGAGTCTAACGTTAGTGTGAATCCTTTTAAGTGTAGGATTACGAGCTTGGACGAATAAGCGTAGCTAATAAGAGGTGGAACGAGTATGTAAAGCTTACCCTTTCTTTCTTTTGGCATGTCTTAGAGGTAAGTAAGATATGATATGATACGAGCCTTTGGGTAACTCTATTCTTACGATCCGAGCATGTTCACGATTCTTATTCACTTCGAGGTTAGCATTCCTAATATAGTCGAGCTATGGTCCTGAGTCTTTTATATGTTTGGATAATGAATGATGCATAAAGAGTTTTATTCCTAAGGTGTTCCATAATGTATAATGCCCGTAACTTTCCTATATGGTCTCGGATTGCTATGATATGTTTGTAGAGAATTCTATAATGAATAATGCCCGTAACTTTCATAGGCGGGCTCGGATTGGCTTGATACATGTTTATGATCCCTGAGACGTTATGTGACATATTTCGTAATGATATTTCAAGAGTCCTAAGTGTGACTATCGTTTGATACTCGAGCGTTGATTTGTCTACTTATCTATCGAGTCTGAAATGATGATTTATATGCATATGGTTTCTCACTACTCTGCTCGTGCGGGTCGTTATTACTTCTTTCATCGCGTCCGGGCCGGCATGTATTCGTACAACTCCATTTGCATTATTCACCGCGTCCCTCACTAGAGGGCTGGGCACGTTATATGTATATGATGATATGATATGATGATATGATGATGATGATACGATGATATGGGGGAGGCGGCCGGATGGCATATGATGACTTCATTCACCGCGTCCCTCACTAGAGGGCCGGGGCACGTTATATGTACATGTATATGATGATTTTATTTACCGAGTCCCTCGGCTAGAGGTCGGGACACGTTATACATGCATATGTACATGATGATTAATTACTTATGTCCCTCGGTCCGATAATGGTCCGGATATGATTTTGATACGCATGATTTATGTTTCAGAGGCAAGCCTTATGATTTTTATGCTCCTTATTTCAGTATGATTCTCGTTTTTGTATTTCATGCTTTACATGTGTCACACCCCAGTCCTGATGGGGCATGATGGGCACCCGACCCTTACTTAGAGTCGAGCGAACCAGCTCGGCTCTCGTTATACTCATAGTCTCATTGGGCCCTCAAGTCATAGAATGAAATGCGTGATGAAAGTTTTTCAGAAAAACATTCTTTCCGTCTTTATCAAATCAAGTAAGATCTGTGATCATATGAAATCTGTAAAGTAATGCATGATAATCCTTCGGCTTACAGGGCCGCTTGCAAGACTGGCATACTATATGTACTACGTACGCAAAGTCTCTAACATAAATCATTATACCATGACATGGATACTCCGACTCGGCAACGCTCCGAAAAGAAATGGAGCTCGCCAATCCGATTTGAACATCTTACAGCCATATCCTCTACTCGCCGTATACACACACGTGGCATGAAACGCGGCGTCCGCGAAGGGGACGTCGCACGAATAATGTACCGAGTATGTAAGGCATAAATAATATCATAATATAGATATGAAAAGTAACAATGAGTAAGAGAGATAACACAAACATCCGGATGCCTCATAAGGCGGATGTCATGCATGCTTAGCCTTTTTTTAAAAACATTTCATACATATACATAGTAACATGTCCGGCCATGAAGGCTCGGTGTGAAAGTAACATGCCCCGGCCATTTAAGGCTCGGTGTGATATATAAGAAGAATAGTATGCCCGGCCATTTAAGGCTCGGTGTTATCATCGTTAACTCCGTACCGTGCCTCCCGCGTCCGGGCAATATCATAACATGCCCACCGCGGTGGTGTGCACATCTACGTGCTCCGCCCGGCCGACTATAGCGCGGCGCGGTGTGAGAAAATACATACATATATATAAAGCATGCATAAGAGCCCAATTAAAAGCCACAATCGATCGGAGTGACGTAAGGTCGGTAACCTCCGATTATATTATGGAATAATCATCATCACTTTGTCTCACCCAAGGAACAATTATTATAAGGTGAGACCAACAACAATGAATAAAGTTAAGAAAAGTCAAAAGATAGCTCGATATTCTCGTATCGTCATTGAAATCATAAGTTTGGAACCTTTGAACATAAAATCGTTCTCATGATAGTCATCATAATAATATATAGCTCGAGTACATGGAAATCTCTGAATAAAATTATCTCATAACAACATGAAATCCGCATGCCTTGGAGCTTGGATAAGTAAATCCCTCATGATCATCATCATGGTTACCATATAAGAAATTATTCAATTCTACCATCATAGAAACTTTAAAAGTCATTTAATCTCTAACATTCTTGGAAATGAGAGTTTTCATGGAATTCAAGCATAGTTTGGTAAGAAAAGAATCATGCCTTTGGGAGCTCAATAACATCATAAGGATCGCGAGATTCGTGGATTCTAGCATTTGCGGAAACAATGATATTATGGTACGACACAAAGGTTTATAACAAAAGGATCATGCCTTTAGAAAGAAGGGGACTAGCCTTAACATACCTGAAAGATAATTTCTCGACTTCCAACTTATTTCATGTCGTGCAATTCGCTGAAGATTATTCGTAGCCTCGTAATCTACATATACAACCATTCATACTATTATTAGAATCATCATCATACGCTCGTCTCGAAACTTTAATGAAAGTCCTTTTAGATTCTGTCGAAATTCGGGCAACATTTCCCCTGTTTATGTGCCTAGCCCGAAATTCCAATTCAACAACCAACAACATCAACAACAATACCAATAGTAATAACATCATTTCCAACACCAACATGTGCCATAAAACAGCCCACACACTGTTTCTAAATTTCCCAATCAACCATCTTGGAATACGACTAATTAATAACTTTATTTCCGTAAGGAAGTCGAAATTAATACTGACAACATCAATAACAACATCTCCAACATCCTACAAGATAATTATATGTATTTTCATCCAAATTTCTCTTCAACCCTCAATCCATAATCCAACAACATCAACACAACAACTATAATCTTTATTCTTTCAAATATTCCTTAATCAAACTTGATAAAGAGAGGGATTTGATGATTCATACCTTGTTTTTATGAAGGTAGTAAAATCTTCATCATTTTCTTGTCCCCAAGATAACTCCAACACCAAATGAAATTATAATCGCGTCTACGCGTTGCCCGGATCTCGATTGGTACTTCGTTACTTGAAATTTCACTCAAAATCCTCAATTTTTGTGATGTATATTGCTCCCTTGGCTGCTGAATTTTCTGGAAATTTTTGGAAGGTTTTTGGATGAAAAAGTGAGGTTTTAACCCTTTATATAGGGGCTGAGTCGGCGTCCATCGTAGCAACGGTACTGTAGCAGACCGTAGCGGTACTGTAGCGCATCAACGCGGGCGTTGCGCTTTGTTTCCGCTTCATCAGCTCAGCTTGTAACGTCTATGATTCTCTACTCGGATGTCCTATCAACGAGCGGTTTATTGCATTACAAACTAGACTCGACGAAATTCATTTTAGGCTTTTGAAACACCTTAAAACTCTATATATACTATAAGATACGCGCCTCCAAAGTTGACTAAAAATTCGCCCAAAGATTTCCCAAATTTTCGTCGAACTTATTTCTCTTCAATTTATTCCGCCTCGAAATATTCCGAAACTCTCCATACATGGTATTTGTCACTCATTATACTAAAAATGGTCATGTTCTCGTGTTCCAAAATACTCTTTCCCGATTACGACTTACGAGATCGTAATTCATCCTTTTACTTCGTTGTTACGTACTTTCCATGGCTTGTACCTTCTCAAGCGTCATGGGACGTCTCCGACACTCCCTTACTACAGTGATGTACGTGTCATGCTCATGTTTTGAAAGTGCGGGGTGTAACAACATGCTCAGTACATATTCCGTACTGACCCCCTTTCTTCGGGGGGCTGCGTTTCATGCCACGCAGGTGTATACAGATGAGTCGAGGGTATTAGTAGAAGATGTTCCAGCTGGATTGGCGAGCTCCATTTTCTCCCGGAGTGTTGCCGAGTCAGAGTATCTATGTTATGGTATCTTGGGTTATGTTAGAGACTTTTCATGCACGCAGTCACGTATATAACATGTCGACCTTTGTAAGCGGCTGCGCGTAAGCCGATGTATCATTATGCATTATGTTACGATTTCATATGATTACGGTTTTACTTGATTTGAGAAAACGAAAAGCATGTTGTTTTTTTTTAAAAGCTTCCATTATGCATTCATTTCATGATTTAAGAGTCCAGTAAGATTATGAGTATAACGAGAGTCAGCGGGTTCGCTCGGCCCTAAGTAAGGGTCGGGTGCCCATCATGCCCTATCAAATTGGGGTGTGACAAATTGGTATCAGAGCGAGGTTCGTCCTAGGGGTTGTCTGCAAAGTCATGTCCGGAGAGTCTGTTTATGGTGTGAAGCGCGCCACATTTATAAGCAGGAGGCTGCGGGCATCTAGGGTGGTTACTCTTCTTTTCACGAGATCGTGCCATAGAGCCAAGTCATAGGGAATGAGATTCCTTACACTAACCTTTGGTTTCGGCAGAAGAATGGCATCGACGGAAAAGTGACTAGCGATATTGGAAGTTACAAAGTACGCGAGTAAGCAAAGGTATGAAAGATACGGGTAAGATATTGAAGTACGATTGAAATACAAGTTGAAGATTAAAAGGGAAAGTAAACAAAAAAGTGTAACGGTGCGAGTTTGAGTTGGGCATACGAGGTATGTTCATCATTTTGTTGTTGATATTGGGAGCCCCGTGTGGCTATGATATGATATGATATATATATATATACATATGTTGGCCACGTGAGGCATTGTTGGTATTTCTGAAGTGCGGAGTTTTGAGATAGTAACAATTACGAGGAACTACGCAAAAAATTTCCTAGAAATAAAGAGAGAGAGATATATGTTTGTGATATGGCTTAAAGGTCGTGCCAATAGTAATGATAAGATTTGACTAAGTTGCGAGTACGGCTGACCTCGAGAAAAAAAAATTAATTGCGGAATCGGAAGTAATAGTATGATTAAGACAAGAGTACGGAGGAAAATAATTGTGATGAATCTGAATGTATTGATAAGACGAACTGTGAGATATTAAGGATAAAGTGGACCAGAAAGGGTAAAGGGTTAAGAAGTGTTACATTATAGGATTGATTACGAATAAGATATAATGAGGATTGTTATGAAAATAAGTAAAGCCTAGTGAGAAGGTGGCCAAAGCTATGGTGTGATCTATGTAGCTAGAGTATAAAGGCAAGTGTGAAACGGAAAAGTGAGCTATAGAACGAATAAGGAAGGCTTATCAATTTCTATAGGGGAAGTTTGGAATAAGGGTTATATAATAACGGAAATGATAGCGAGTGTAAGAAAAGAAAGGGTAATTGGAAGAAGGAAATAAGAAGAAAGCGAGATGACGGGGTCGTGATAGATGCGACACCGTGCTTAATGAGATACGAATACTATAAGTGATGGAGCTGTAGGGACCGGTTATAGAAAGGATGAGGAACGAGGTAAAATGAGAGCGGGGAATCAAAGGCGATAACCAAGTATTTATAAGTAACGACGATCGAGGTGTGTTCCACATCATTAAGGGGAATATAGGACGAGGGACGGAAAGTAGTCATATCCATGGAGTGAAAAGTGAATATTGAGGATTGAAAAAGGGCTAAAATAGTAATTGTGGAGTCGGAAGAGTAAGAGACCCTTTCTAATTAGGAGGGAGAGGTGTTATGAGAACGTTCCGAAATGCGGTAAGACTTCACTTACTCCAATTATGTGATGAAGGTCGTGCGGTGGTGGGCCTTCTCATGCAAGTATTAAAGCATCGTATTTCATCGAGTTCCCGAGGTTAAGCATCTTTGGAATGAGAGAAATTTTAGGATGGGTGACCACTTGGAAAGTGTACTAAAAGTCCTATAAAGTCGGACACGGGAGAACCAAAGGGGGGAAGCTAGAAGTGGCTAAGAAATTATAGTATACGAGTGGGCGGAAACCTTAAGAGGTCACATAGGACGAGGCATACTGAACCAGTGAAGAGAAAGAAGATGCATCACAGCTCTAGAAGCAGGGTAAGTTGAATAGCGTTTGGAAATAATTTGTGAGCATGATAGTAGCAATTATGTATGTATATAGGTAAGGTTGTTATACCCCGTTTAACACAGTTGAAGCGGAGTATAACATTTTGGAGATTCTATTTTGCTTTATTTTAGGAGTCGCCACCTAATTAATTTTAAGGTGAATTAGGGCACCTAATTTATTAACCGAAATGGCTTCTAACTTCTTACCTCGTTAATGGTCTACTTAATCGGTGTGATTCTAGGTAGAGGGTTCTATATTATCCTAAAGGGGAAGGGTTAGGCATCCTTTAAGATGGTTAACACGGTTATCCGGCCAAACTTAGATTTAATAAATTAAAGTTAAAGACGCAAATATAATATTCAAAAGTTAAGAAATGACTTGAAAATATTGATAAAATTTTTAAGGAAAATATAATAACATTGTTTAAAATAAGACTTAGAGAAAATAATAGTTCGCATAAAGACGTCTTTAAATACTATATAAGATAAAATTTATAAAGATAGTAAAAACTTTAAATGAGAATATATAATAATGCTATACAAGAATGAGATTTGCAAAAATAATATTTAAATTTTTATATAAGCAAAGGAAAAAGGCGAGTTTAGGCAATATTTTGATAAATATTTAAAACAACCCCCTTTATGTGATATTTAATTGATTTTACATTTAAGAGTACAAAGATATAAAAATAGCTAATGTGAGTCTTCTTAATCCCTTTTATTATTTCTCATTAAACATGCTTACTTAAAAATATGTGATTGATTTTAAAGAGTTAACTATAAGATATACTAGAGTTTATGCTTGTATATTAGTGGCTTAAAAATTTTAAAATAAAGGAAAATCATGATTG